>NW_009707488.1:55796-90615 GCF_000703405.1 Apaloderma vittatum
AACCTGCCTGGATGTGTTCCTGTGTGACCTGCCCTGGGTGATCCTCCTCTGGCAGGGGGTTGGACTAGATGATCTCTAGAGGTCCCTTCCAAACCCTGACATTCTGTGATTCTGTGATTCTGTGATTCTGTGACTGAAGAGATCTCAATCCATGGAAAATATTCCTAGAAACTCTTTCCAGATTGATCAATATCCTCTTTCAGAGTCATTAAAAAATATTTCCTGGCTAATAACTGAAAGGACAGCTGTGTGTGAAGGGTGAAACTGCAAAAGCTCTTTGGCGATCTCAAATTCTGCCTGCTAGAGCAGTACTGAGGCTCCTCCTGTGGGGATCATGGAGAAATACAAATGATGAAAATACTGGAAGCAAGTAGAAAAAATGTCTGAGAAGCAGGAGGATGTGAAGGATGACAGTCTTAATGATTCCTACGATGTCCCTGCCACAAGTATAAGAGAAAACCATTATCTGTCCTCCCCTTGTTACAAAGCTTGAGAAATTGCTGTTTTGTTTCTGAGTAACTTTTCTTCTCTGTGCTTTTGCTGGAAACAGTAGCAGCAAGTCAGGCTGAAATCACAGTCTGATGGGTTTGGATTTTTATTTTCAGGGAAGTCCAGGCAGGAAAATGATGATATTTGAGCTGTAGGAAAGCCCTGACACCCCAGTGTTCAGGCTTCACTGCCTCCTGTAGAGCAGCACAGCATCACCTTGCAGCGGCTCAAGTGTAACTCCTGTCACTCTTTCTGGGAACGTCCTCCTGGAGAGGACATACTGCCTTGTCACCATATTTCCCCGCTCTTAGTTAACACTTCTCCACTGTCCAAGGGGAGGTTTGCACAGTTGCCAATGAGCCCCATGCAATGAAACTCTGCAAAACTGGCTTTTTTTGATATGGTCAAAAATCCCAAGCACGTGGATTTGTTTATCATATAGCCCAGTGATGACAGTGGTGACCCTGTTCCAGGCTGGGATTTATCATGGGAGTGGAATTACACATCCAAGCTATCCCTGCCTGAAGTTCTCTTTAGGAGGTTCAGAACTGGGAATAAAACTTGCAGAATCACATCTGTACAGGGATGGAGAGGTAAGGACATATCTATGCGGGAATAGAAAATGCCAAATGCCAAGAGACACTTGGGCATCCAAAATTACACTTAGCTGGAATATAAATGTTGACATCCAAAGTTGTCATAATGAAGACTTTCACTCAGCTGCTGCCATCCCTGAGGGTGGCAAGAGCTTCCTAAGTTGCCTGTTGTTATTTACTCCAGTCTCTGAACAGTAATGAGTAACTCGGCACTAGGGTAATTAACCAAATTGTCAAGTCCTTCCTCTGCCGAGCCCTGGAGGAGCTCTGTTTGGCAGCCAGACTCCAGCACACTTAACATGCAGCAACATGGGGAGGTTCAGACTGCTCATTTCCAACCTCTGCCCCAGGAGATGGGGCCAAGCTGTGACCTCCACCTTTTCCATAGTAGCTTTGAGAATGGGTACCCTTCCTGAAAATGGTGATGCGGCTCTGATTCTCTTCTGGAATAAATGCCTGAACCAGCAGTAATCCTTAGTTTCAGTATATGCTTTTTTTTTTTTCCCCCCTTTTTTTCCTTTTGTTTTCTGTATTTCCAAAGCCACGGATGTATTTCTCTTTCAAAATGTTTGAAGTCATGGGGGAAAATGATGAAGCTCTCTAAGAAACAAAATATCAATTCCGTAGCAATGCAACATAAACGGACTTAATTAAAGTATTTTTTTCCCCATCATAGGGAGGATTTCTGTGAAGCTTTATTGCACTTCTAAACTTGTAAAAAGATACAAGAAATCAGAGAGTAAATGTATAATTTCTGCTTTGTGAACAGCTTATATTTACAAAGCAATGGCAAAATCTTTTCTGAAATTCCATATACTTAGATTTTACTTTCATGCATCTTATGATGCTTAATTTCTCTGCAAATATGCTCTGGGCCAGCCAATTTAGCTCAACATCAGAGAAAGGCAAGAGCCCAAGAGATGAATTTCAATTAGAAGGCAATCAAACCACCAGATGGCTCTCTGATGTCTTAAATCTCCACTTGGGTGAAATAAATAGACTTTTCTTGAAAACAGTGCTAGAGTAAATTTTAAACAGCGTCCCAAAGCTGAAACACAAAGTAGTTTTGCATAGTTGTGAGAATAATTTGTAGACTCTGAGGCATTTGTTGGAGCATTTTATTTGTTTAATAAAAAGCATTAATGCCTGAATCACAGGTTGCTTTTGCACTGTCCCCCTTGATCTATTCTTAGTATGGCTTTTGTTTAAAAATATTTTTGATATTTGCGTTTTGTTGTACCAAATTAGAGAAGACAGATGATAAATAAACTCATTCTTCCCAATTCTCAGTTTCAGTGTTGTGTGCCTTACGAGGTCAGTGGCAATTTGTGGTATGAACGCTCCCGAGCACTGGTGGAGGTGCAATAGGTATTTCCCAGGTGGGGTGGGAGGGGCAGAGGCAACAAGGTGACCTCCCAGAATCAGGGAGCTACGAGCCGACATGGAGCACAGTACAAAAGCAGAGTTGTGAGAGAAATTGTGCATCATCAGTACCTTAAACCAGGTGAGGTCAGAAGAAGGAAACCTTCATCAGAGTGGATGGCAGAGAGGAGACCTAGGAACTCTGTAGTACCCAACTCACTGTGTTGGGATCTGCTGGAGTCACTCGTGCTTTTTTTAGGTGGCTGCAGTCATCTTTCCTTGCAACTGGGGTCCTTTGCGGAGCATCTGTGGGACCACCTCTTTATCCTATGTCCCATCTGTTGCTTGAGGACCTTAGAGCCAAATTCAAAGCTTCTGGGGAGAAAAAGTCTGTTGCCTGCAGCGATTCAGATCACAGAGTCTCACTGCTCTTTTCGTCACGAATATTGAAATTTGCCATCTTGCCTTGGTTGGTGGCTCACGTGCCAGTGTGGACCAGGTGCTATCAGAAGTGCATCCTCCTGCTCCAGAACTGCTGGCCTGCAGGGTTTGCATCTGCTGCTGCAGGAGGGAATATCCTAAAATACGGCTGACTCTTAGGCAGTGGGTTCAGCTGTCGTATCTAGTTTGGCGCCTCACTCTGACTTTCTAAACAATCTACAGTTTTGTGCCTATAAATAATGATGACAGCAAAAATCATGACTATTGTTGTGCCGCCTGTCTCTGGAGCAAGCCCAATCTTGTGATCCAACTGCTCCACCAAGAAGCTGCTGCTTTTTTGCACTCTCTCGATATATTGTATTTCAACCTGATCTCCTGCCTGGACTGCTGGAGGGTCCTGGTGTCAGGGTGACCAAGAAGGGCATGGCAGAAAGCTGTGGGTGCCAGGGGGTCCTAATCTGCAGGGACAATTCCACTGCAGCTGCAGTGCCATTGCCTCTTCCACATCACTGAGCCAGCTTGGTGGTGGTGTCTGCATTGTCTCTATGGGACATGCACTCCACAGTTGGGTGATGGATACATCAGACTCTCTGAGACCCAGCACCTGGAGTCTCTTGTACCAGACCTTAGGGAGCTGGGAGGTCTGTTTTTGCAAGCTGAGGTATTTTGGGATATGTTTATTATTCTACAACAATATTGTTAGTCCATTATGTTGTCCGTACCTGCTTGAATCCGGAGACACTGCTGTGCGTGAGATGTGTTACCTAATTAACATGTTCTTTCTGCTGGGTGACCATGTCCTGAACCATGGGAAAAAAATGTGATAATGCAGCTTGGGTTTGCATCTTCAAAGAGGGCTTTGGTCAACTCTGAAAGTCAAGTTCAGCTGGTTTTGTGTCTAAGCTTCTAGCCATGGGAGTGCTGAGATACGAGGCATTACTTTGCAGGAGGGATCGTCAATCCCTGCCTCAGCATTCAGGTGGTGACAATGAACATGGGCACTCGAGGCAGGATATCGCAGCACAACAATAACAACAACAATTATACTCCCCTCCCCTCCAAAATAATAAAAATTATTTTTGTAATAAATAGTTTATTTTAACTGAGTGTTATACAGAGGTGCTTTTAGCTTACTGGAATAGCATGTTAACGAAAACCACTTTAACAAGGGGGTTTCAGTGTGGTGCATAGCAGCTCCAAGGGGGGGATACATTTGGCGTTTCTGTTTTCCTAACCTCCTGAGAACACACCAGCAAGGTTTCTCTTAATTGAACCCTTAAACTTTTAATGCAGTCCCTGGACTGATAGGCATTTGCCACATGTTTTACTTAGCTGTTAAATGGTTGACTAAGGCCTTTACTTGGCCTGTTAAAATAAATTGATGACATTTTAATACTGCACAGGGAATACCACAGCCAAATAGAAAACAGGTATCTGTGGCTCTGAGATGGGTCAATCCTGGCACTGGGCTGAGGAGCTGGACCAGGGAGCTGAGTTCTTGCAACCAGGGCAGCATACATAACACAGCAAGAGCGGGAGAGCATTTTCTGCAGTGGTTTTGAATGTTCATACATATAACTCATTATTTAAGGGCTATCTAAAAGCACTTTATAAATCATCCGCGTGAAGTCTATTTTCCATACTGGTCTGTAACAAAGGGCTAAAGTGAAGAGCTTCTTCCCCTGCATAAATACACCTGGTCCACTTGCTGGAGTGGCAGATGTGTTTGCTCTCTCTCTCTGCAAGACCAAACTTGGGTTTGTGGTTTTTCAGTTGGCTATGAAAGACATAGGCTAAGATTACAAAAAAAGCGTGTCTACAAAAAGCATGACAAGACGAGCATATTTCTTAAAGGGATGAATCTGGCTCCCTACAAAAGGTTCATGGAACAATTGACATTCATTTTAATAGACTCCTTTACTGCTCTGTGACATTAGCATCAATAAGGCAGTCACAGTGCTGAGTGAGCATTACAGCACTGAGGGAGTCTTGAGTTATTTTTTGAAAGGTGGAACATTTTCAGAAGGAAGTATGGAAAATACCCTGTGGTTCAGGGCACTTTCCAAGAGTTGGAGCTATTGACTTGACTCCCCCACTCCTCTCTTCCAGCTGGAGTGAGGAGTGGAATTTGTGTCCTATGCTTAAATCCCCCTGGAGGGACCTAAGTCCTTGTTTAGTTTCATCCTTCAATGACTTGCCCAAGGTTGTGGAGGAAATCAATGACAGAGCTGGCCGAGTTAAGTAGACAGCAATTAAATGGTAATGCCAAAGATTCCCAATGGGATGTACTGAACTCTTACAGTGGCAGTTCAGACCAGCTCAGCATCACACCCATCAGCACAGCCTTTTGCATCCCCCAGGGGTGGGATAAGGTCCTAAACCCCATGGGCTGGCTTATACCTCAGCCATGGCCAGCGTGCCTAGCAGAAAGTGCCTTCTTGGGGTCATCTCCTGCTGTGGTCCTGCCTGAGACCAGCAAGGTTGTGTTGGGAGGAGCAGTTCGGTGACTGTAATCTGAAGCTGGTGCAGTTTTACAGCTTGAATTTTTGCTGTTGCTTGGGGCTTGCTCATGAATGGGATTTTATAGCGCAGTTTAAATATGAGGTGTGAAACATGGGGGAATTATATCTTTTATGGTGCCCAGGAGGTAGAGCTCAAGGAATAACTGTGCACAGTGCATGGCAAATAGTAGGAGGCAGCAAGTTTTCTCTGAGGCTTCGGGATAGTCTTGTTTGGTGCTTTGGAGACTGGGGTCTTGGGGGGAAAAAGGACCATGTCCTCACCCTCTGCCTACTCTGCTTTGGGGTGGTGCTTCCCAGGAGCTGCCTTTGGGGGTTTTACTCCTGGGAGGGAGATTTTTACGGTGTTGTTGTGAGAGATGGACTGTGCCCCAGGACCACTGCCATCCATACTCCAGTGGTCTGACTTTGAGAAGATGGCCCAGGTGTCTGCTGAGAGATAGAGTCTTCGTGCTGGGGAGGGACTTTTTACAAGAGTGTCCACTGATAGGAGAAGGGGAAATGGGTTTAAGTCGAAGGAGAATAGGTTTAGATTGGACCTTAGGAAGGAATTCTTCAGTACGACAGCGGCAAGACTTTGGAATAAATTGCCCAGAGATGTTGTGGCTGCCCCCTCCCTGGAGGTGTTCAAGGCCAAGTTGGACGGAGCCTTGAGTATCATGATCTAGTTGAGAGGCGTCCCTGCCCATGACAGGGAAGTTGGACTAGGTGATCTCTAAGGTCCCTTCCAGCCTAGGCCATTCTATGATTCTATATTGGGCTTTTGGTTCTGGATGTAGCTCCCACAGATTACTGCCTCTGAGACAATCTGGTTCAGCTTTCCTCCATTTTTTCACCTAACTGTGATTATTTGTTGTATCAATCATGGTTTTGCTTTTTTCAAACATCAACTTTTACAGTTTGTCACTAATTCCCCTATGAAAAGATACTACTGAAATAGACACAGCGATGGTAACACAAACTCCTAAACACTGAGTATGAACTATGAAGCTTTGCTTGTTGGCACTGATTTGCTCATCTGTCTTGAAAATTAAATTACTGTGGAGCTACTTGTGTTGATTAATGAAGAATTAACTGGAGACTTTTGTTTTCTGTGTCAAGGCAACTGTGTAAAGTGTTAGAACAGACAGCAGCCTGGAGCAATAACATGTAAGTGGATATTTAAATCTCTCCCAAGGCCATGGGACAGTCCCAGTAAAAAACAGAATGCCTGGCAGTCAGCCAGCTTGGTTTGCTGGGACACAGGAGCAAATAGCTACCTTTTAAAATAACAGATACATAAAATCTTCCCTCTTTTGCTGGAGTCCTCATTATTAGCATGAACATGTGTCTGTTTTCATCTGCGTGATTAGATTCTTGGAAGTCATCTCTGTGATGAATTGATGATTTCCATTAGCAACATCTCAATAGCCTGGACTAAATCAGCCACCAGTAAGGCAATAATTGAAGAATTGTTAAAATAAGCCCTAGGGCACATTTGTTTTATGTAGGACATTCTAGAAACTTTCTCTTTTGTGTGCTATGCTCCTATTATATCTTTTAACAAATACTTTCCCTCCAGGAAGGTGTTGTGGGTTGTTGTTTTTTTTCTTTCAAAGGCAGTAAATTCAGCCATTGCACAGAATAAAAACAATAAATCTGTGGCTGTGGCACCTGGTTTTAGTGCTGGGCAACCAACATGGGCTGAGCAAGCATAGAGTGTTGACAGGATCATCCTTTTCTGCCCTCTCCACGCCCAGCTGGCTTCACTTGTGGTTTCCCAGCATTTTTGGAGGCTGTCCTTTCTGCTGGCTGGTTTTGCCTGTTTGCTTCATCGCCTGCTGGTGGCACCTCATTCCTCCCGTCTCTCATGGGGATGCCATGGACAGCATCTCCCTGAGGAGCTCATCCCACGACAGCTGAAGAGCAGAAATCACATGAGCTTTGGTGTTTCACATGCCCCACTTCCTTTTTTTTTTTTGGAGAATATCAAGAATCAGGACCAGATGCCTTTTCTTTAAAAAAAAAAAAAAAATAACTGCCTCTTTCGTACATCATAAATCTTCCCCCGAGGCCGTGAGAGAATATCTGCGCTGCCCACCCTCCAGCCAAACCACAATAAATCAGTGGGTCCTCTCTGTCCCTGACGTGCCTTATCTGCACGAAGGGTGCAGCTTGGAAATGAGCTGTTGCTAACGGGAGAAGGCAGCTTGTGGTCTGCAAATAAACACGAAGCTTGAGGCGTGAGTGCTGTTCCTGGCCTGTCGGCAGCACACAAGCGACGACGTGAGTCACGTCCACTCACAGGCTTCGTGCACAGAACGGGAAAAGAATGGGTAATGTGAAAAATTGCAGTTAATAGAGCAGGTGAGAGGAAAATCTCAGGTGGGACGTGGCAAGATGTGCTCAGCATCACGGATCGCACTGGGGTCAGAGCAGTGGGGTTTAGGCCGGTGTGTTCACCATAAACTGCTTTTAACAGCTTTGTTCTGCATGCGTGTGCATCACCCTCGCCGTGGCCTGTGTCCAAGGTCCCTCTCCAAAGATGACTGAGGAAGTGGTGAATCCACTTGCCTACAATCCTGAGGATTCTAAATTCAATACCTGTTCCTCCTGATTCTTTCAATGACAATTGAAATGCACTTGCAACTCCAGCTGAAGCTGAATTTACTCGCTAAAAATGTAATATTGCTCTAAACAGTCACTTAAGTTTTATCTATCTGGGACTGCATCTGAGCTGTAAGAATTCAATTTCATGTTTGTCCACATCACTGAAAACTGAAGAAATTCACTCTTTGCTATGGAAAACTGGGATATCTTAATTGGATAGTGGTGAGATAAACATCATGAGATGCAGTATACTGAATGAATAATGTTCAGAAGAGAGTGGTAATTGGAAACTCTATATTCTATTTAGATTATATTTGATTCAATATTGAAATACTGATATTTGGTACTGGCCCATATCCTGTCCAGGAATGGCCAGAATTACTGGTGCAGAGGTAAGTGAAGCTACTTAACATGGTAATTTAAGTCACCAAACGGAGAACTGAAAACGAGCATCGCTGTAGATATACTCATCTTCTAGTTAGCTCTTCACAGAGGCTGTGACAGTAGCTCTTGAATATATTTTCTTTCTTTTTTTTCTTTTTTTTTGCAGAGAAAGATAGAAGCAGGAAAGATGAAGTTTCCAAAACCTAAAAAGAGTAAGATTGCTCCAGTATAGCTGAAGATGCTACAGTCAGTGTTGAAAGGGGTCCAATGACAGGCCATGACAAAATTTTGTTAGAAAAAACCTCAGTGTAATTAGTCAGTGTGTGTAATTAACCACTGGACAAAGCAGACAATGGATTAATGGTATATTCTAAGTCAAGCCTGGCTACACTGCTCAACGTTAGTCTTTTGTCCGGCCAGGAGCCACAGATCTGAAGCAAAAATTGTACAGTCTTTGTTTTGTCTGGGGTCAGATGAGATTATCATAATGGCTTGAAAATCTATGAATCTGTCATTTTGATTTTAAGTGAATGAATCAAAAGACTCCCGTAATGTAGGTATGCACATTCAGACCAAAGTTGAGTGAATAATTCAATAACTAATTTGATGAGCACAAAGTACATGACCAGCGTTTTATTGGGTCATACCAAAGATTCTTCTGCTCCAATATTGCTCCTCGGATGACAAAGGCTTTTGCCTTAAATCCACCACCTGCTAATTCCATTAGTTCCACCATTTCTTATATGTGGTGTGAAATAATTTTTTATATGTCCCTTTTCTGTGCTCTGTCCTTTCCATGATTTTGCATAGTGTCTCCTCTGTCATCCTTTTTCGTTGTAAATGTGACCCCTCTTTTCGTGGAGAAGCAGTCATGTCCTGCTTGTTTTTCCTCTCTGCCCTTTCCCGAGTTTGATTATACTTTTGGCCAAAGCATCTTCAGGACTCCTTTCCATAAAGATCATTAAGTGGGATTTGTTTGAGTGGACACAGAAATGGACATTTCTGTTCCTCCCACCCTGAAGTGTGCCCTCAGCAGCATCACACCCTGGAAATGCCTCCTTCCTTGCCTTGGCTGAAGGAGACGAGGGTGTTAATTCTCACACAGGTGCTTATTCTGGAGACTTCCAATATGAGCTTTATCAAAAATGTTGAAGGTATGAGTGCACCATGGGTGTTTAGGGGAACAATTTTTTTCCCCTTTGCATTCAGTTTTCTCCCCAATCTTCTGCTTGCTTTCTCATGGCCACAGAGTATTTCCTTTGGTAACTACAACATTGATTTCCTGGTTTTTGTAGATATCGTATATCCTAAAATTGTGCATGTATCATAAAACATATTTTTCCCTGTATTTACTTCCGTTACTTGCAGATTTCTTAAGAAATACTTCATTAAAAGCAACTAGAAATTTGGTTTTCCTTATCAGTTCTCTGCAAGTTTCTTTACACTTTCTCAGAAGTTGAAGAACACATTAATAACTTTCTAAATGTAGATATATATAGCTGTTGTAACAGCTTGATAAAACAAGATATCTATATCATTTAGAATTAAGTTGGTCTGTCTGGTTATAGTATTTAGCTTCCAGTATTAGTATTAGTATTAGTATTAGTATTAGTATTAGTATTGTTTCTATCAACTGCTTGGCAAGTTGATTTTTGCAACAACATATCTTGATCAGTTGACTGCCTTTCATTTTTTGGTTCAAAATAAATTTTCCTTGGTTGTGCTTGTTTGGGACAGAGGGACAACTCAAAGTTGTATATCCTATAGAAAAGCTAAAAAAAAAAAGTAAAATTTTTGTGAGCTACAGGTAATGTAAGAACCTTCAGATCTCTTTCTGCATTGAGGCAAGTATTAGTGTTATCTTAACATTGGCTGCTTTCGTGATATCTACCTGCAAACTTACTTGTTAGTAAGCATGTGGAAATCAGACTCAGAAAAAGGAATATACACACAAAAGCAAATTTCTTTTCAGTGTTACTCACAGAAGAGCTGGGCTGTTTAAGCTCCATCTGAGAGTGATTTTGCTATACTTTTCCGTGGTCCTTTCTGATATTTAGGACAATTCATAGTGCTGCATTCATCTTAGATTTCATAACTGTTTACTATACATTGCATAATTTATTGTATCTGTTTTCAGTTGCACCACTTCTCATTATTTTTAGGTCTGTTCTTCCTGGTTAATGCTGGCAGGACATCGAGGTTGGTTTCCATTGGAAAACAAGTCAAAAGGAAAATAAATCCAACCTATTAGTGCTGAAACATGACCTACTTTTAAATTGCTGTCAGGTGAGGAATCTCCTCTGGATTTTAACTATCCACTTATTTTATGGAGAGCTGGAGGAATATGACAGCAGTTAGGAAATACATTGTTCCAGCCCTCAGGTACTGGAAAATGTATTTTGTGTGGTGGTTTGTCTACAGAGTTCTGCTTTTCTGTTTTCTAGAAGCAAAGTGAGAAACAAAATTTCATATATTATAATAAATATATACGATGAACAAGAGTGATTGGACTGATTTACTGACATCTTATATGAGGAAATTAGTACATCAGGGAGTAATTGCTCCTTTAAAACTAAACTTTTGAGTTATTTAAAACACACTGTGCCTCTGTAAATGATATTTTCTAAAATGTTTGGGTTTTTCATAGTGAAACCTGTGGCTAATCCATTGTTTGTATGGATTCACATGTGGTGACATCAAACCATTGGATGACAACAGTGAGCACAGGTGAAAGTCACCACTGCTGAGCTTCAGCTGTGCAAAGCCATGAGGAAAATCAGGCTGAATAGCCAACATATATGTCATAGAATCATAGAATAGCTTGGGTTGGAAGGGACTTCTAAAGGCCATCTAGTCCAACCCCTCTGCAGTGAGCAGGGACATCTTCAACTAGATCAAGTTGCTCAGAGTCCCGTCCAGCCTGATTTGGAATGTCTCCATGGATGAGGCTTCTACCACCTCTCTGGACAACCTGTGCCAGTGTTTCACCACCCTCCACAGGTCTCTTTTTAAAATGTGAAGGACCATACTTGAGTGTGATCAGGCTGTTAGTACTAGGTGATTCCCTGGTATCTGCAAAGGTGCCAAACAAACTACAAGAGCTCAGAAGAGTGGAAGAAGATGTGCTCATTTTTTGCCCACATGGTGTTTGTCAACCTCATCAGACAGCCAGAGATGTGAAAGCTCGTTACAATATTCCTTAAGATTTGGTTGCCCGATGGGGTTATTAGCACAGGTTGCTTTACTACAGATCCATGCCTCATAGGTAGTGATGGCAGCACCGGAGGAGTGTTGCTGTAGCTGGGAGGTCCTGGGTCTCCTCCACACACCGCTGCCTGGGGGAACCAGCATCGTTGGAGGCAAGTGGGCTGCTGACATTTAAAGGCTGTCATAAGCTGTCAGTCAGTGAGGTTTAGTCACAAGACACTTAAAAACTTGAGGTCCTTTGTCATTTGATTGCTGTTAGTGCTGTCACACTTTTTACAGCTGATGGAACCAGGGGAAATTTTGAATAAAATATTGAATATTTGAATATGGAATGAAATTTTGAATAAAACAAGGCATCGACATCAAAAAATCACAGGCCTCAAAAGAGGTCCGCAGCAGGGATTCTGTGAAGAAAAATGTTGTCTACAAAGATCTGACCTGCCAAACCACATTATATCCCTGAGCTGAGCTTTTCAGAGACTTAATGGAAACAGAAGTCTCATCTCCAAAGCACAACCTCACTATAGCTGCTTAGTGAGTGTCATATGAAACTTAATGCAGGGTAAAAACTGTTTGCTCAGTTTGGTTCTGAGAGATGACCACATAATTTTTACCCAAACTTTTCCAAAAGAGCCCCCTCAGGGTGACGGCCAGTCACTATCTCAGTGGTGATGAAAGGCTGAGGAACCATCACCTCTTCAGAATAAATCCCACAACAGTGTTGCACTGAACAGCACTGTCAAAGGAGAGAGTGATGACACGCGTCCATCCCTTTCTACCACATGCACAAACCTGTATTCCAGAAAAATAAGCCAAAATTAATACTACATCCTTTCCTTGGTGGCCTTGGAGAATATCCTTATGTTACTGTCAGATTCTAAAGTGTGTGATTTAAAGCTACAATAACGAGGAAAGTTCTTGCCTTGTTCGAGCTGTATATTTTATGACATGTTGCAAAGGAGAATGCTGGTGCGGGTTTCTGAGCTGTGTATTTAATAAGGCAAGTCTCTGTAGAATGTACAGTATTTCTATAGCAATATCTGTCCCTGCCTGATTAACATCTTAGATTATTGGCACAAGGAGAATTTTAATCACATTCTTATATTTGCAAGAGGTCCAATCAAATAACCATAATGTTCCTTTCTGGGTCTAATATCTATTAATCTGCTTAGTCATTTTCTTTTTATCTGTTAACATCATTTCAACAATAAGATTAGGGCAGCCAGTTTCTCTTTCCTTTCGAACAGTGAGCTGGTCAGGTTTGCTTTCTTGTTCTCAAGCATTTTCACAATGCAGAGGAAGTTTAAAACCAAATAGAAAAGTCCTCCATTAAAAACAAAATACATTTAAAAAATGGAAATATTTTTATTAAGAATTCTTTCATTAAGAAAAAATAATACTCAAAGCTAGAACTTCCCAGGAATAGTCCTTTCAGTCTTTCTTATCTCACCTCACACTTCCACCTTCATGCTCCGGCAGCCGAGTTACACACTTTTTCTGATTTATATTGTAGGAAACCATGAACATGTCACTTCCGATAAGCAAGCTGGTCTCAGTTGTAGGGTAATACTCATGTTTCACTTATTTTTCATATTGGCCTGGGGTGCTCCTGCTCCAGTTTTCCAAAATCGGCCCTTTTTTCGTCAGGTATCCCTAATTCGCAGGTTCAAACTGTATTAATGAGCCCCTAGGGACATCTCTGCCTCTTCATGCTGATTCTTCTAATCCAACGTGGTGGTGCTTTGATGACTTGTCCAATGGAGGCTGGGAGGTTGTAGTGAGCTGGCTGTTGGTCTCTTCTCCCAAGTAATTAGCAATAGGACAAGAGGAAATGGGCTCAAGTTGCACCAAGGGAGGTTTAGATGGGTTATTAGGAAAGAAATTCTTTACTGAAAGAGTGGTGAAACACTGGAGCAGGCTGCCCAGAGGTCTTCAAAACACGTGTGGACATGGCATTTCGGGGGACGGTTTAGTGGTCATGGTGGTGTTGGGTTGATGATTGAACTTGATCTTAGAGATCTTTTCCAGCTGTAATGATTCTGTGATTCTAGGTGATCCTGCTTTGACAGGGGGGGTTGGACTAGATGATCTTTCAAGGTCCCTTCCAGCCCCTAACATTCTGTGATTCTATGAAGCATCAAGTGAACTTCATGCACTTCTCTAGGGAAAAGCCTACAAACTCTGAGTAGCCTTCTGTAAATCCACCACTGATGAGTGCATTAGTAAGCCTTTGGATAAAAAGCAATAAACCTGTCAATCAGTAAACAATCTGGAACAATTTCAGCCTGTCCTCCAAAAGAGACAGGAAAGAAAAACATCAACGTTTTGCCAAATGACAAAGAAGTCAATGTGATATTTCCAAGGGTGTTATCTTTCAACCTCCTAAAACGAGCAGAAAGGTTCCTGCACCTGATAACACTGGAGGTTGTAGCAGTGAATAAATGACAGGATATATCTGTACACACAGGTGGTACCAGCAAGAGAAAGGATAACATGAATGCATTAATATGAATATATGACTAACATCTTTTTAATTCCAGCATTTATTTGTTCTTTTAGTCATGTATTTATTTACCTGAAGGCTAACATAGGTAGGGGGGCTCTGGCAGGTAACTGGTTGAGTGACTTGCAGTGCATGGGTGCAGGTTTCACACTGCTGGCAAAAACATCAGAAATCCAGAGAGATTTGCTCTTGGGTTGTTTTTATGAGGTTAGGAGCCTTAAATTACACAGTAGTTTTTGTTTGGTGTTCATCTTTAGGCACAGTGTTTCTTTGAAACTTTGCACGTTCTGCTTTCCCGATGGTACTGCAAAGGAATTGGTTGCTTCAGAAGAAGGTTGACTTGGTCCTTTTTCCTCACCTGCAACAGGGGCTGTTTTAGTTTGGTCTATTTGTCTCTTTCCTGATGAATTTGATGGTGAGATGGGTTAATGTAAAAGAAAGGTGTGATACTCATGCTGAAATGGTTTCTCACCTCTCCCAAGTTAAGCCTGCAAATTAGAAATTGCAGGAGTATAGAAACCATGAAATGACAAGGACTGACGGCAACCCTTGAACAGAGCCTTAATAATTATCAGGACAGTGGTAGAGTGACCTCTCCTTTGCCTCCCCTGAGGACTGCAGGGTCTTTCAGAACAATTTTTACTGTCTGTGGAGGGTGTTCAGCCAGCAGTGTACACACACACAGAGTCCAGATAATGAGGTTGCTCACCCATGTACACAAGACCATTGGCATCTTCAAAGCTTTTTGAAACCTGGCCTAAACTGAGACACTTGGTGTGACAGCCTGTGTCAGAGGTATGGATATACATATAAACACTAAATTAGGAAGAAACAAGGGGCAAAATCCCCAGAAGCAAGAAAATATTAAAAATACAACAATGGACATTTATTCTGCTTTTAATATCTGTCTCTGTTTCTTTGTTCATCTTCATTAGAGCTGGGCAAACTTTCTGTATCTGACCCCAGACCAGAGGGCTGTAGGATTTTATTGCAAACTACAGCACCCGGGTAGATCCTCTGAAAGGTTTGCATCATCTGCATGATTGATACACGAAGTCTTCTGCCCATGACAGGGAGATTGGACTGGATGGTCTCTAAGGTCCCTTCCAGCCTATGCCATTCTGTTATTCTATGATTCTTAGCAAAACGCTACATCTGGAAGCCTTTATCCGAGGAAACTCAGGAACCAGAGTGCAATCTGTGCCTCTCCACTGGAATTACAGATAATGTCTCTTATTTCATATGGTCATATTGTGTCTCACTGTCCCTCTTCAAACTGGGTTTGGATGGCAATGCATCTCTCTTGTGTCAGATATAGTGTGGCTGCAGGACCAGGACAGGGATTGTCCCCCTGTACTTGGCACTGGTGAGGCCACATCTCGAATCGTCTGTTCAGTTTTGGGCCCCTCACAATGAGAAAGACATTGAGGGGCTGGAGTGTGTCCAGAGAAGGGCAAAAAAGCTGGTGGAGGGTCTGGAGATGGACTTGGCCGTGCTCTGTTTATGGTTAGACTCAATGATCTTAAAGGTTTTTTTCAACCTAAATTACTCTATGATTCTTAGTGGAGTAGGGCTTGTGGATGAGAGCGTTGCTATATGTCCTGGCCCTTATAGTGGGCGAAGACTGAGAGTTCCTGTCTTTCTCTATTTACTGAAATGAGAAAATAGAAATAATGTTTATTCTGGCCTACCTTATGTGGAGAGTCAGCAGTATGCACTAAAGACACATAGTCTCAGGTAATAGATGTAGTAAATGTGAAAAGTATTCTTATTTACAACTGGGTTTGACATGTTTTGGGGTTTTTTTCATTCTAAATAAAATTAAACTTCTGAGCTTTGTTTTGATTTTTTTCCTATATTCCTGGAGCTGAGCGGGGCATATGCTGGGGTGTCCATGTAAATGTGGACATCCAGTTCTGCTCCTTCTCCAAGCACTGGGCTTTCCTCATGCTGCTTGGTGAACCAGGGGAGAGCCACTCTGGCCAAGCAAGGACCAAGGGATGGAGCTACATATGGTCCAGCAGGCACCCATATAGAAGATGCGACTGCAGCCATTTTGCTTATTTTTTGCCTAGGTCTGCGTCCCTGGGCAGGGCTAACACCACTCTGAATCACAGCGTGACACTTGAGCTGTTCCAGGGTTAAATGTTTTTCAAGTGACTGCACTTGGCTACTGCTCCTTTGATTTTTTTTCTTTGCTGGGAACCAAGATTGAAATCAGCAGCGGAAAAAGGTTCCTTGTGCTGTTGTTCAGGAGAGTGAGTCCAGCTCCATGGGCCAGTGCCAGCTGCAAGACAGGAGCGGTCCTCTTCCACTAATGAGAAATCTGTCCTACCCTCTCCTTCTGGTCAGAAAACTTTGTCTTAAATTTCTTTAAGACAAAGACCTAATTCTGCTCTTACTGACTGCAGCTCCAACTGTGCCTCCTGTGTGCTGCTCAAAATTGCCATAGAGAGGGCAAAGCTGGCCCTACTATTAAAAAAAAAAAACAACAAACTTATCCCAGCATAATAAAGACTGGAACAAACAAATTGCAGCAGCTTCGTGAGTGCCCAGGTCTGTTAGGAGCAGGATGCCAAGTCCTGTCTCAACAGGGTAGAGGGCGTTGGGATCAAGACCAGCTTCAGACAAACAGGCCACGTCTCCTCCATGAGTTTAGAGCTCCGATGCTCTGCCACAGCTGCCCTTGCTGGTTTGTTCCTGGAAGAACATTGACGTATGTCAGTCCTTGGGCACCATACAGGGAGCAGCATTCCCAATGACATTACGGTTGAGTTCACCCTGTTTTGGAGGAGAAAAGCCATATGGACATAAACTCCATATGGAGAGCAGCCATGGCCTTGGGTGCTGAGCTGCAGAGCACCCCTGGAGGGTGAACCCCAGCTGCGACTCTTGCACTCAGCAGGGAGACTCTATAGGTGAGTGCAACCATGTAATGCAAATCCCATGTACTGTAACACGGAGCCATCACACACATAAATAGGAGTGTGGGGCCCTCAACTCGTGGCGTGTACCTGGGATGCTGTCGACATTCTGAATAAACAAGTGGCTATAAACTTAGCGGCTGTTCCTCCTGAGTCCTTGGATTAAGCTTTGGTTTGCAATGCATCATTTAAGAGGTCACAAATATTTTCCGCGTGTTGAAATAAAATTATAAACAGATTTAGCCTGGGTACAGTAGAGCCACTGGACTAAGTCTGACTAAGAAAAGCTTTTGATTAAAGAATGAGGCTTAAGGGGGATAGGGAGTGAGTTGGCATGGAGAGAAATTTTGTCTTTTTAATGAAAAAATTTTTGTGGAAGTGTGCTCTCTGCAAATGTTGAAGGAGAGAGTCCTTGTGCAGGAAAGCACGTGATGCAAATCAGTATCTACTGAAGCAGTCCATCTCTTGAATATAACAGAAGTAACTATATGAAATTGCAAAAGAGCATGCGCTCCATTTTCATGGGGAAATGTGCTGTATTCAGTCATATTAATTACTGCGTGGGCTCAGTTTTCAGTGCAATCAATCCACGGGAAACAAAAGGGCTGCAGGGGAAATATAAAAAGACAGTCAGCTAATAGGAGCCAGATTCAATAAAACTGTGTCTGCCTGCAGTGAACGGCGAGGCAGAGGCGTGTCCATTCTCCCTTGCAAGGCTTGTGATGGCTTGGGCAAAGGGTGTAGGACTGTGTATACATACACGTGTATATATATGAGAAATACAACTCCGGTTGTGAGAAACTAGGAAAGAAAGGGGGTTAATTTGAGGTTCTTCTGTGTAATGTTCAGCGCGTCATCTCAGAGCAGGTTGTTGTGGGATGATACTTCTGCCGGTGGCGCCTCTGTCTGCCGTATCTCCTTCCCCGCTGTGCCGTTGGTTACGAGTTCTCCGGTTCGGTTCGGTACCCAGGGCTTTCCCCTGCCCCACTGCCAGCCCAGATCTGCTGCTCCAGCCTCTCTCAGCAAGCCTAGGGCTGCTGGTAGGGTCAGGGATCTCCTGGGTGGACTTCAGGCCCTCGGTGAACTTCACCTTTACTGCAGCGTTTCGGTTTAAGGCCAATATTTTAGCAAGCTATTTGATTTGTTCTCCTAGCACTTCATAGGAGGATTATTTGGTGTATTATTTGGTTTTGGAAGTTGAATGTGTTCATTTTTAGTGGTAGCCCTCTCTCTCATTCAGGCTCTAAACTTCCCTAGGAAGTGACTTCATGGCATTATTCAAGCAGATTATTCCCTGGAGTTGCTGAATTACCTAGTGTTCGTATGATGGCAAGCTCCCAGTCCATATGTGTTTAATGACTGTAATCATTTATTATTTTCCCTCTATTAGGTTTGTTTTTAAAGAAAGTTTTACTGTGCTATTCATGATATGCTAAGTGGTGCAACTTGCTGAAAAAACATATCACATACATTTTGGTTTTAATAGGTTTTGCTTGTTAAAATGGAAATCTTTTATTTACGCTTGTAGAGCAGTTTTTTTGCTGACAGTTTTATTATTTAAATTACTCAGGCATTTATTTCCCCTTTTGTTTCCCCAGATACTCCTCCAGGGAATTTTAATGTGACCATTTTTTATTTAAGATTGGGTTCAGAATGTGTTATTTCTAGCAGGGCAGAGGAAAAGCATAATAGAGCAGACATTAAATAGTAGGATGTCAAGGGTTTATTTTCTTTCCTTTCTGAGTTGTGGAATCCTTCCCCCATCTGTGTCATCTGGTGATTAATTGTGCTGATGATCTGCTCTCTCTCATCAATAACTGTCTGGTACCAGTGCCAGGCAGAGGCCATGCTCTGCCTAAAGAGTTCGTGGCTGTGGATAAATGAACGTGCAAGTACAAGGAAAGGCAGGGGGAACCTCTGAAAGCATTTAAAATTGCTGGAGACTCAGAGTCCTTTAATAAACTAACACTCTATAGGTACTGGCAGCAACCACCATATGCATTTCACTCACTAGTGGGGAAAGGGGAATGGGACCCTTCCTCCGGGGCAAAACCCAAGCCTTGGTCAGTGGAATCATAGAATCAGAAAGATTGGAAAAGGACCTTAAGATCATCAGCCCCAACCTACAGCCCTACACCACCCTAACACTAAACCATCTCCTGAAGTGCCACATCCAACCGTTTTTTAAACACGTCCAGGGATGGTGACTCCACCACCTCCTTTGGCAACCCATTTCAATTCTTCACCACCCTTTCGGTGAAGACATTTTTCCTAATATCCAATCTAAACTTCCCCTGGCACAACTTGAACATGTTTCGTCTTGTCCTATCACTATTCACTAGGGAGAAGAGGCCAACATCTGTCCCACTACAGCTGCGTTTCAGGTGGTTGTAGAGAGTGATAAGGTCTCCCCTCAGCTTCCTCTTCTCTAGACTGAACAGCCCCAGCTCTCTTCATAAGACTAAGGAGTTAGAAGTGAATCCCAGGGGATCATACTAGCAGGGAGCCTTACAACCTCAGTGGGCTGCCAGTGTCCACTCCCTGGGTTTTGCTAGAGTGTAGTTGTGATTTCCCTCTGCAAGTTCAGGTGAGTCTTTGACCACTCTCTGATGTGTGATGGATTTTTTTTCCATTATAGCACAACCAGTCCTTGGACTATTGGAAAATCAAAGCCACATCTTTGCTGGGACAGTGAGAAAGTGCCCAGAGCTCCAGATGGATGTGTGCTCGGACTGCCTATGCCTAGTGCGTGGTCTTGCCCGCGCTTGCCCATTTTAGCGACTTGGAAAGCACATTACAAAGCATGTTCTCACTCTTCTGCATCCCGTTGTGTTTTCTAGAGTGTCTGGGGGAGAGCTTTTTGACCGGATCGTTGAGAAAGGGTTCTACACCGAGAAGGATGCCAGCACCCTGATCCGGCAGGTCCTGGATGCTGTCTACTACCTTCACCGAATGGGCATCGTGCACAGGGACCTCAAGGTACGACCGCAGTGTTAACAAAGGCGCCATAATTACATGAGTCTAACACATGTAAGTGCAGCCTCTGCTGGGCCTGGCTGTCTCACTAAGGTTTTACCATGAGAGGAATGCTCTGAGGGCTCCATATCCTCCCATCATAATTGGTTTTAATGAGCACTCTGCAATCAATGCTGTTACAATGGGAGTTTCGCGCATATGATGAGAGGAAAAAGTCATTCATTGAGGCTCAAAATGTTACATTAAGGCAGGAAACTCATCTCAGCTGGGATGTGTTTACTGCTGTAAAGTAGCTCGCAGATTTACTGTGCTATATTTACTCTTATTTAATAATAATTAGTAACAATAAAGAGTGTGGGAAAGTTGAATGATTTTCTATCAAATTATTTGGACCAGTGTTTTTGTTAACAGCGAGGATTCTTCTAAGAAACATTGTGTGCCAATGTGATTTTTTAATAGTTTTCCTTTCATCTGTACCATGTTATCCCATCAAAAATTCTCAGCTTTTCTGGTAAAAAAAAAAACAAAACAACAAAACCAAAAAAATCCCCCAAACATTATTTCTGTGTTGTTTCTTTCCAATATCTTAAACTGTCATTTAAGATAAGAAGAAGGGCTTGGATTTCATGACACACAGCTAAACTCCCTCATCTTTAGTGTCTTGTAAATTAGCAGAAGACATTAGAAAAAGATACAAAGGCAAAAAAAATCCTCTGTGGTTTCAGTTCCTGAGCTAATAAACTCTACCAGAGTTCACTGCCAGAAATGAAGAACTTAGTGAATGAAATAACACTTCTAGTTGTGTTTTGGAGGGATGCTCCAAACAGGTTTCCTTGGATGTTGATGCTGTGGTCTTGAGTTTTTTCCCAAGTAGAGAGAGTGGAATTTGGCTAAACAGGTCTGATTATGTAAAGGCTTAATTAACATTAATAGAGTTAAAAGCAGCAAAGAAGTGAGATTTTTTTTTGTTTTTTTACTTCTTAAATACATTTTTTATTAAATGTAGCTTTACTGGTTTTTAATATACTCAAATATTAAACTGCATGTTTGTGATTTTGGGCAACTCTTCTTAATGAAGGTTGTAGCACTGGGAATGTGACCTCACTGCTGTGCCTTAAGATGAGTGAAAAATTGTGGTGACGAGAGACACTATCTATTTGCTTTTTGCCTCCTCCAAAATTAGTGCTGATGTGTAATGCCGTGTGGTGTAAAGTAATAAATGACAGGCTTGTTCCTGAAGTGTGATGGCAGCAGGGCCACAGCAGAGCCCGTTACCCGTGTAACCACCAGCACTGCAGTTCTCCAAGGTGTTGCAGTGCCCAAGGCAGCCTTTTCCTCCTTGACTCCAGACATGAATCTTTTAGGCGTGTGGGAGCTGTTCCCATAGGATTGCAAGCTTTTCCACACCTTACTGCTGCAAGGGACTTGCCTCAGTCCTGTCCTCCTCTGCCAGAAGCGAGCATCCTATAATCTCCACTTCAGTAGGTAGAGTAGAATAATAGCAGCAGATAAATTATTTTTTAAGTATTGGTTTGACATATTTTTAAGGCAAACCATTGAATCCACTGAAGGAAAATCTACACTGATGTCTGCTAATAATATTTCCTTCTCCGTGTTGTGCAGTTCAGTCCCAAATAATGGGTTTTCTATAAGAGGTACTGGTTAGTCTTCCATTTCCTCAGTGTTCATTCACACGTTGCCTTCTATTCCCATTCATCCCCTGCTCTTATGTTGAAGCACATGGAAATATTCTTGTATTTATAACAGTTGCAACATATTTCAGTATGGAAGCATTATTCAGTATTTTAACGTGACCAGCTTTCCCCTAAGTTCAGTTTGTAGGAAATAACCTCAGAATTCTTTCTGCAACCAGAGGTTTTAGAGAGAGGTTTGAGTCCTCTTAATTCAGATATTCAGTTGTAACAGCTCTTAATATTCCTGTCTTTATAATTTAAAAGGAAGACTGTAGCTCTCATGTTAAAACTGATGAATCTTATTTAAAAGTTCCTGTAATAAAATATGAGACCTGGTAACTGGGAAGTGGATTCATCTACAGATTTCATTCAGAGTTTATATAAGGGCATGCTGAATTTAAATCAAACCACCTTTCCAATGGTATTTTGGGCAAAGAATAGCTCTTTTTGTCTTTCTTTCTTTCTTTCTTTCTTTCTTTCTTTTGGTTTGCAAGTCTTTGTCAGTACCATAACAGTTGTGAAAATGACTCATAAAATATGGTATATGAGGAACACCTGCTCTGAATTTCTGTTAGCACAACCATACCATGACGGCAAAAATAGGGATATAATAAGGCTTTTTATGATCTTAAAATATCAAGATAAGTGTAAGTTTCAAATTGTGATTCCCAAAATGAAACTCTGGGAAGGAATCCACTCTTCAAAATACAACCCATGAAACATCTATAACAATTATTTATTGTAATTATGTGCTATTCAGATACCAAAATAGTACTTGCTGTAGTTGGGAAAAGCAGATCTGTACTCCAAGTCTCTAATCTAAGTAAGGCAGCAGCAGACAGCAAGAGATGGCAGCAGATGAAGTCCAAGATGTACAAAAGGACAGAAAGGCTTGAGCAGCTCAGCTTGGTACAGATCCACCTCATTAATGCTCTTTGAATTAATCAGCTTGAAGAACCAGAGTCCTTCTAAAGCGGTTTTAAACAAGTTTAGATTTTGAATGTATGAGTTTCTTGGCCTTACTAAATATAAGTGGGATCCTGACGTGAGTTAGGGAATAACTGTCTTTCCCTTAACCCCAGCTCTACCAACCCCTCAGCAGATCAGAAGTGCACTAGTAGAAATCAAGAGTAGTTCCAACCAAAGGCAGATTGTGGCATAAAACTGACTTATGGGGTGCCTGAAAACAGTGTCAGCATTATTATAATCCATTAAAGCACTAGAGTTATGAGCTATCATGAGAAAGAAACTTAAATGGTACAAATTCATAATTATTTTCACAAACGGAATAGTTTTCCTTTCTGCCACAGTCCCAGCTCACTCACAGCTGTGGATGCAGCTCACCTCTTGTGATGAGTCCATCATGTCCCATGGATAAAGCTGTCACTGCTTGGCTTAGTACTGGGGCTGGGGAGCCAGAAAATACTTTAACCTCAACTTGAAGCTGAATGGGAACCTCAGAGCTGGGTGGAGGCAGCATCACCCCTGAGACTTCTTCACCCGTCGCGTTCCCTAGAACAGGAGGTTGCAGGATGGAGAAGGGAAGATAGATGCTGGTGCTGCTGCAGGGCATTTTCTCCTTCTTACAAACCCAAGCCTGGATGTATCCCAACGAGTTTGATGATGTTGTGGGGCTGCAGCAGCTTCTCACTGTTTCCTGGAGCACACGTGGGCTGAAAGACAAAAGGTGTTGCATGTGGTTGGGCATTTGTACCAGCTTCTGGGCAAAAGAAGCCTACAGCAGGGTTATGGTGAAACACTGGGTATCCATCACTTTTATAGATGAAGATCCCAATGTTTGGGTGTGGCACCGGCACCAACAAGCTGTCAGAGGGTCAGCAGATTCTGGACCTTTTTGAGAGCCCAGACATTAAGTAGGGCAAGAAGTGTGCTCTCACAGCAGATGGAGCTGTCTGGGCTCTCCAATCCAGCTGACATTGGTAAAAAGTCATGAGTCTTTGTGGAGTGACTCTTGTTTTCTCTCAAGGTAAGCTAGTTGCTGTGCTTAGTGCTGTAGCATTGTTTCCTGGTTTAGCTTTAGCTAAAGCATCCTTACTGTGAGTCTGTTAATTGTAAAGGCATTTTCTCTCTCATAACAGTTTATTTCCAGTGGAGAAGATACATGAATTCTCCAATACCTGCTGTTTTTCTTTCCCTGTTTTTAAATGCTGTATAAAAAAAATCTCATTACACTACCTGGATTTGCCATATTTACCTGCCTTCAAATGAATCCTTCTGGTTTATCACTCTGAAGTAGTGGTGTGTCAGACACATAGCACGAGTAAGGGACAAGCCTTAATTCTTATTTGGGGTGCCACAGAAGTTTGTTATCCCAGGAAAACTCAAAGCTTCTTCCATTGGTTGCTATACAGAAGTCTGATCTCCATTCAGGTTGTAAGAACATCTCTTTGGGATTTAGGGGAACCAAATTGTATTTGTGTGATGTAACTAAGGATTGTGTTAAACGCAACACATCAACCAAGCGATGTTGTTACTGGACTTATATATCCAAATCTCACTTTTCTTGTTCTCCTTTCTAGCCTGAGAACCTGCTTTACTACAGCCAGGATGAAGAGTCAAAAATCATGATCAGTGACTTTGGATTGTCAAAGATGGAGGGTAAAGGAGATGTGATGTCCACAGCCTGCGGGACTCCTGGCTATGTTGGTAAGAGTTTTGGTAGTATTGTGCATCTGCTCTTCCCAGCTGCAATACAGACACATAGTGAAAAAGAAATACTACTTGTTTTCTGGTGCCATTACACGGTGCACATGAGATTTTACAGATGTTTGTTAGTTTTCAGAAGGTGCTGATGTTCTGTCTTGTGTGGTCTTCTCCTTCAGGTCCCAATCCTGCAATCCAGCTCTGGCTTTGTGAGATTCACGATTTTAATCCTATGCAAAATGAGTTTTCTCAAAGGCACTGCCTGTAGCTAAATCAGAAGTATATAAAGAATAGCCTCGCATGTATTGATTCTGCAAGCACCTATAAAACCAAGAAGCTTTACCTGATGTAACATTATTTTAATCATAGAGGATAGTATTTGCCGGATTCCCCTGGTAGAAGACAGTAGAATGAAAGAGCTACATTTACTCAGACATGTTCAGTTACCCTCTGTTACAACCATGTTAGGTTACTGACTTGTAGATGTCAGTATGCAAAAGATCTTTAGATCCTCAGGCCTTCCTGGACAGTATCAAATCACTTCTTGTTATTTACTCTTTGCTGTTCTCTCTGTTCCATAGTGATTGTACCAGGCTACTGATTACCAGTGTGCTTCCCAGCATCCTTTTAAAAATGTTAAAGTAGCTGAATGTGAGAAATACATGGCAGGTAGTGATAGGACTAGAGGGAATGGATTGAAGCCAGAGATGAGTCGGTTCAGATTGGACGTTAGAAAGAAGTTCTTCTCCATGAGGGTGGGGAGACTCTGGCACAGGCTGCCCAGAGAGGGGGTGGCAGCCCCATCCCTGGGAGTTGTTAAGGCCAGGCTGGATGGGGCTCTGGGCAGCCTGATCTAGTGGGGGATGTCCCTGCCCATGGCGGGGGGTTGGAACTAGATGATCTTTAAGGTCCCTTCCAACCCTGACAATTCCATGATTCTATGATTCTAGGTGAGGACAAGGTCTATTTGAGCAAATACTATTTAAAAGGTTCTCTTCATGCATGAGATGGAGCCAGCAAGCCTGTGCTTCCTATGAAACCTGTCTAACCACCTGAGATGGTAAAATTCAATCTCTGTGGCATCCATGAAATCCATGAAACTAAAATGACGATGGCTTCCACAAGGCTAGATTTGTCTCAGGAAAAACTTGTCAACAGGAAAAACTTGACGTTTTTCAGCAGTCAGAGAGTCCTTCTGCTTTGTAGTTGCCATCTCACTTGTTTTCATAGTTCTGATGATATTGTGGTACAAGAACTCAAATGGATGATGTGGTTACCACATGGCGATCCAAATTTGTCCCAGGAAAACCTTTTTCCAGGCAGTATCTTCACGCTACACAGTCATACTCTATTCTGGTAACATCAGAAAAAAGAACAGATTTCTTTGGTTTCCCATGGTGAACCATCAGCCTATCGCTTCTTTATTTTAAGACATATGAATCAGGATGCACTCTGTACAGCCTGAAGAGCTGCCTTGTGTAATCACACCAGACTGGAAATCTTCTTCCAGAGCACTAGCAGGAATTGAGCTGAGACAGCAATTCTCATAATTTTTGCTGTCAGCTCTTCTGGCCTTAATTACCATGTTTTATTTTGCTCTGAAATGGGCACTGACTGGAACAAGTCTGCGAGATGCAGGGAAGATCAGATGATGCTTGCTGAAGTGCTGATGAAAACAAGAGAGAGAAGACTCTGCTTGGGCACTGAGTGATCTCAAATGGCCTCTGAGCGTAGCCGTTTACATAAGAAAATTTGCTGTTTCGGAGAGAAAGCTTTGGGAGCCTGCGACATGAATTGTAGGGCTTTGAGAGATGTTTGAGAGCTCTCATTACTCATGGTCTGGGTGCTGATAGCTGTACAAGTGCCTCCAGGCCTGTTGTTACCTTACTGAACGCAAGATTTACTCATCGTGGTTCAAGAGGTCATGGCTGCTTATTTCAAAGTGCTGACAGGAGTTTTTCCCCTCTCTCACAAAGAAAACCTCTTTAAATATTTGTCATTTCTTTTTTTTTTTGCACAGGAGACAGCTCCTCTTTAGCGCTGCTTTCTTCTTTTTTTAATTTTCTTTTTTTTCTTTTCTTTTTTCTTTTCTTTTCTCTTTTTCCTTTTCTTTTTTTTTAAATATAAATGGCTGCCCAGACAACATTTTCCAAGATACACTTTTTATTTCATCTCCAGAAATGGACCCAGTGGTATCTCACTATGCAAAGTGCTGGACAAGATTCTGACTTAGTAGCAGACCTGATCTGAATTCATGTCTGCTGCACAAGTATTTGCAAGTGTGCAAGAATCCCTATAATTTCAACCTAATTTCCCTGATTAGGATATACTTTCAACTCTTTGTGTTTCAGTTTTAATTCACCTGTTCTTGGTTTCATCTCCAAAGAACAGTGGTACCCAAAATAATACATTCCTGTGGTTTGGAAATTCATTGAATAAGGGAGGGTGTAATTGAATGAAACTTCTTAATAAATATTTCTTTCTTAAAATACATGTATTACTTATTAAATTAGAGTATATCTAAAACGTGCATAACAAGTGCTGCATTAGCACATTAGCTTTTAAGGTTCTGCCTTATAGGTTAAATTACTGTCAACAATTCAGAGATCTTATTCCTTCAGGGGTTTCATGAGAGATTTTGGTCCTATGGTGAAAAGATAATTTAGCTCAATTAGCTGAGTCACTTGTTAAGATGCAAAATTAAGTTTTTACGTACTGAAGAGGGGATCTGATAACACAACCTCTTCTAATGAAGACGTCTTCAATTTTCTTATCTGCTTACCACTTTTATCATAGAATCTTATCTCTCCTTCTCTGATGGAAGGAGTCTACGTGGTGAGCTGGGACTAGACACCCAACTTTTAGATAGCACCTAAACTGGATAAAATCAGGCAGCTTGTGTGGCTCATTTCGTTGCAAATTAGTTGTGTGGACTGGCTTGCACGGAAGTGGTGTTTTCAAAACCCTGAGGGATCTGAGTGATTATGGGCAAGATCTGTATAAACCATTAGTGGTTTATCGTTTTGAATATCGTAGATCTGCTCAGCTTGAAACCATCTATAAGAACATGATTTTGATGAAGGAGGTGTTCAAAACTGCCTGAAAATGAGTAATCCTTGAGGTGTGGCACAAATTGGGCACTCACCAGGAGGTGACTCCAGGCACTCAGCAAATTCCTCTAATGAGATTTTGGCTGTTTGAGAATGGGGTGTCACTGAGCAACTTTCCATGAGAGATGATCTTTCAAAAAATTTGGTTACTTCTGCGGATGGGACTCAAGACACTCACTGAAAAGTTCAGGAAAAAAAATGTTAGAAAGCCTATCTCAGGCAATATGTTCTTTTTCAGAAATGCTGAATTATGAACTGTGTTTATGGCTGGCTAATATTTTAATCCTACTGAAATTTAAAATTCTTGCTCTGAGTTCCAACCCAACTTCAGGTAAAATTTTCTTATTTCCTTGTCTTAGGAATTGAGTTGGACTGTGGATATGTGACTGGTCCCTGTACACCCCACCTCACTGGTTTTATTTTCTGTAGTACTTTTCTAAAAGATCATTTCATAACTTTCAACTCTGCCAGAAATCTAGTAACAACTTTAGATCATATCAAAGCCATGTGTTTCTCTTAGCCCTGCACAAGACTTAAGCATTTAAATAAGCAATAGACTTCCATGTTGAATTTTGGCTTATTTGGTATCCTTTGAGTCAAGGGTTTGAAAATATTTGATAAGCCGTTGGAATATCCTTGTTAGCAAAAGCAACAGGAGTTGTTTAGCCAGTAACATGAGTAATAATGTAATAATAAAGCATAGGAACCATTCTCACCAGGATTTACTCAGGCACACGATCATGACGGCATGATTATGCAGCTCCATTTCCATGTCCTGAAACAGGAGTTGCTGGTATGTGGTTGTGGCTGCGTTATGTTCCACAACAACTATCTAAATATGGCTCAACAACATGAAATAGAGATGACAGGAGCACTAGAAGCCAGCAACAATGTGCTGAAACCCTGCTGTCATTCAGTAACAGCCCCAAAATTCAAAGTCTTGGCTGTCCAGAAGATGAACACTGGAGGACTGTGTGAAAAAGGGAAAGAAGTTGTTTTCATCCCAGGAGTCAGTGGAAGAGGGGCTCTGATCTTGTGGGGGAGCTGCTTCGTCTGTCCCTTAGCCTGTTTGCACCCTTTGTCTGGTGGCAGAGGAGCTCACACTGCTCTTGCACCATCTTTGGCTTCAGGAGAAGGGCTGGGTTGGTCCTTCGTGCATCCCACCATCTTTTCAGTGGTGCAGGATTGCTCTTCTCTATCTATCTTCTCAAGGTGATAACTTCAAGAATTCTAAGCAACGAGGCTGGCACCATCTCCCCTTGGTGTCCTTGACAAACTCTAGCTGTTTCTCACCCTTGCTCTGACATTTTATGTCCACCTTATACCTGTGCAGCCCATTCACATTTCCCTTTCACTACTTGCAGGGCGTGCCTTCATGATGGAAACTAGCACTAAATAATTACCAGCTGAACAACTAGTCCTGGCTCACACCAGGCCAATTTCCTTGGCCAACTGAGCTATGTCCCTGCCCAATGTAAGCAGGTCCCTGGTTATTTTAACCCTACTTAGATCTTTCTATTCCTCCCACATTTACGGCAGCTTCATGATTTGTCACTCCTATGTGGCTCTTCAGAACCATCACGCTTTGTTCAAATGCCTCATTCCTTCTGGCATGCAGCTTGTGGGAAGCCGTATAAACCACAGAAAATAGCATTAGACTGAGTTCTTGTGAGACAGCAAAATCTGCTGGGAGAAGCACCATCATGGGAGTGAGGGAGAATTGCTTTAAAGTGTGAGGCTGGTATGAAGTACAGGCACCCTCATGACTTGTACAGTTTGTTCCACAGGCTTAAAGTATCAGAGCAATCCCCATCACCTGAGCTCTTTGCAGGAACATGGATTGCTGTTTTTGGCATCCAGCAGCTGCATTTTTAGGGAGCTTATTAGCATAGCTCTGCTCACCGGGGGTAATGGCATAATGCTCTGAAAGGTTTCCAGACATTCCCGTTCTATACCTTTCCTTAAAACCTCCATTTGAAACAAGCTTTTTAAATTTTTGCTCTTATTAAAAGCAAAATATAACTAAACAAAAAAGCCCTAACTGTACAACATGACACCATTTGGCCTGGGAAGCACATCTTCCTGTACTTGCAGGTGGGAGGAGACCCTGGGACCGTTACCCAACATTTTACCACCACATGTTGCTGGTAGCAACACTGATATGGCCTGAAGCACAGTGATGTAGAGGAAGGATCGAGGTTTTCTCATTGCCTTCCCTGTCTGCGGATGACTGTTGTGAGGCATTGGAGCCCACAGTGATTCCCTGGGCAGGTGTGATACTGGAAATCTTCGCTCAGCTGGCGTTTCCCTTGCACCAGAAATGGGAGCGTTGACTTCCCCCTTCTCTTTACTGCTGTTTTGCTTCCTCAGCTGCCTGTGTTGATCCTTTAATGTCTTCAGCTCGTGAATTTTTTTTTTCGTTATGTCTCCCGCTTTTGATTCCTGGCACTGATCTAGTCATTTCTGAGAGCTCCTCTGACTCGCTTTTCAGCTCATTAAATATTTCCGTCTTTTCCATATATCAGAGACAGATGATACTTAGCTATGTTCTCCTGTTCCTGTTGCATGTCTGCTCTTTGGAACAGAAATCAAAAGCAGCCATTTAGCCTTAAAATAATTATTTAAACCTCCTGCCTTTCTTCATAAAGTTTACCAAATGAGAGGCAATAGCCTCATGTTTGCTTTGGGCTTGATCCTGCAGTGTTCTTACCTATTTCACAGCCACCATCTGCAGCAGCAACTGTCTGTTATCAGTGCTCTTCACTCCTTTAAAACAGAAAGAAATGCCCCAGCACAGCTTTGATGATTTAAGAGGGAGAATCTTTATATAGTTCACATCCCCTCGTCTCAGATATGTTTTCTGTTATGCTAATGTGGCATATCTGTATAATGTCAGGAGCTCACTAGGATCTGTGGTGCTCAGAAGCCATCTGCATAATATTTTCTTCGGGGGATATAAGATGTATAATGTTTACCAGTCTTGAAAATGATACAAAGAAGAGCAGACAGTCAAAGGTAGAAGAGATATGCAAATAAAATATGGGGAATTTGGAAAGACTAGAGAGTTGGAAGACGTCTAATCACCTAAAGACAGGGGAAAATGAACTCCCTTCTTCCTCATATTTTGTCACAAAATTCAGTCAGAAGGGACAGAAAGAAAAGGAAACTGAGTCTCACAAACCTTATTAGATGCACATTTTGAAAAAAAGGCCCTTTTTTGAGCAAATCTTGAAGGCAAATTTTGATGAATCAGGAAGGAAGGAGTCAGGTTAAGGAACAGGGGAGCTGTCTGGGAAGGCTGTCTTGAGCAGCTCTGACGAGAAGCTGATTTATACAAGAGAAATGTAAATTTGCCAATATGTCCCAGCTTGCCAAGTTATCTGAGAGGCAATGGCAGGCCTAACAGGATGGCTTTCTAGTGCTTTATTCTTTTATCCCAAGCTTGTCTTCGGAGTCATCTCCTCTGGACCTGACTGTCACCAAGCTGACACAGAGACCCTGACCCAGCCCTTGGAAAAGCAGTTGCATTTTGGGTGCCAACTATAGATGCTCTATTATTGTAGTAAGAACATTTTAACCTTTATCTTAATAGAATAATAGAATCATAGAATCATTAAGGTTGGAAAAGACCTCTAAAATCAAGTCCGGTTATCAACCCAGCACTACCATGACCACTAAACTATGTCCCGAAGTGCCACGTCTACATGTTCTTTGAATACCACCAGGGGCGGTGATTTCACCACTGCCCCGGGCAGTGTGTTCCAATATTTCACCACTCTTTCAATAAAGAAAGTTTTCCTAAAATCCAATCTAAACCCTCTGGCACAACTTGAGCCCATTTCATCCTATGGCTAGTTACTTGGGAGAAGAGACCAACACCCACCTCACTACAACCTCCTTTCAGGTAGTTGTAGAGAGTGCTAAGTCTCTTCTCATCCTCCTCTTCTCCAGACTAAACAGTCCCAATTCCTTCAGTCACTCGTTATAAGTCTTGTGCTCTCCAGATTCCTTCACCAGCTTCATTGCCCTTCTCTGGACCAGCACCCTACAGCAGTGTGCCCGTATCCTGGAAGGAGTCAGGGGCTTCTCAGAATTGGGGTGCAGGTTTCTGCCAAGCACCTAGGGCCTGGTTAGGAGCCTGAGTTCCTGCTAGGTACAGTGGAAAGAAACCTCCTTCGGAACAGAGTGGTTGGAGTATTCACACATTACAACAGTGTATTAGGATTAGCAATATGCAAACAAAACTGTAATTTTATTTTCTTATGTATGCAGAGTGGTCATTGTTTGCAGGAAGACTTCAAGAATGGGGTAATATTTACCTTGTGCTGCGGAGTGGGACATGTCCCAATCTTAAAAAAGTCTTCATAATCTAGCTGCCAGCTCTACTTTTACCCACAGTACCCTGGATTTTCTTCCTTTTTACAATGTGATTCCGGTGTGACTTGACCGTTTCAATCATTCTGCTGCTTGTGGAAGCACAGCCTGGATGCCCTTGTCTGCCTCATGCACTGTCTTCCCTTCAATCCCTTCTATAAGGTTTCATGCCCAAGCACCAAAAAGTCTTCTCTGTTTCTCATTAATGCTTCCTGGTTCCTTCCTTGTTGGCAGTTTTGGCCTTAGTTCTGTTGACTCATCTAGCTTAAGAAGATAATTCTTTGAAGAGTCCTTACGAGTGCACCAAAGCATATGTAGCAACCAAATCTAAGGCTCAAATTTGAATACATTTATGTGCTTCACTTTTTTTTTTTTTTGCTATTCTTCTAGCAACTAACTGCTTTGATGTTGGTAAGACTCCTAGCAGAGGAAGGTGTAATCCCAAAGAAACACTTTTGCTGGGACTTGCCTCTTCATGATTTTTTTTAAGCACTCAAGGGAAATACTGTGCTTTTTAAAAACCAGTGCAGCAAGCCTGCCTCGGGAATGCCACGATCAGTGATTTCTTGCATTATTGTGGACATTTTGCTTTGAAAAAAAGCAAAAGCTTCTTTACATGAAAAAGATTAGAGTCAGAGGGGTTTAAAATTTAGGTTTATGCATTTGCATGGAAAGGTTCCAAAGTGAAAACATAATACTCCAGACTCACAAAAAAAAAAAAGCGCCCATTTTTAACTCTCACTGGTGTAAGATAGGATAGCAGACCCACAAAGAGTTTCAATAAATGCCCAGGCTCTCACTTCTAGCAAAATTCAGACTATGGTGGTTGAAAGCTGTAGAAGCAGAAGGTTCAGGGGTTTTTTTGCATGTCTCCAGCTCCTGCCACCTTTCCTTTTTTTGGTCTGAGGTATATGAGTTTGCTCCCCTTCAGGAGTTGGTCTTCTTTGTGAGAATATGAGCTTAAAAAACATCAGGATACTTGCAAATGCTGTATGCGGAGAGCAACACAAGGTCTCAGGGAGCTTCATGTTTCAGGATCCTACTTCCTAATTCAAATGGTTGGTCTTGTAACATGTGTATGTTTGGGTTTTTATTTTCAGCTCCTGAAGTGCTGGCCCAGAAACCCTACAGCAAAGCTGTGGATTGCTGGTCCATCGGCGTCATTGCATACATCCTGTGAGTATCTGTTGAGTTTTCAATCACAGGCAGCTTTGGGACCTGCCACATGATATCCCACCATGTAGTTACCCACTTAGTCCAGGCCAAAAAAGTTAAACTCTGACACTTGTGACCCAGGATAACATGAACCCTGGATACCTCCCAGTTACATAAAGGCTGAAATTTGTGCAGAAGTGGCCGTTAGTGAACCAGGACCCTTCAAAAGCCAAACTCCTTGCTCCCATCTGAACTGCACCCTGTGTAATAGCACGGCCTTGCCCATGTTGTGACATTAGTGAAGTTATTATGTCCCCTGCTCAGATTAGCTTTGACAAGAAACAGATCTGGCCATGTCCACAGAGTACAGCATCGTGCCCACAGGTGTATCCTGAAGGGACATCTCTCTCAAGGCACCACCATAATGGGTTTTTGTTCCCTGAGGAGGGCACAGAGGGAAATAAGAGGGGAAGAGCTTTTCATGTGTAGCAGTGCCTTGTTCTCATCAGAACATAATACAAAGTATTGAGATGTTTAGTGAGAATGAAGGATCACTTTCCTTAACACATTGAACCATCAGGTTCCAGAGGAGAGGGGTAGCTGAGATCTGTCACTCTTCCATCAAGTCATTAAGCCTCTGCATTCTTGTCTGAGATTTCCTTCTGTAATGGGTCTAATTGCTGCTCAGAGGAGTGGGGACTGGTTTCTTGAGAGAGCCACAGGACTAGGACTTTTGTATGTTCTCCAAAGTGGTGGATAGATCTCAGAACTCGTATGTTTATGGAGATATCTAAAGTCCCTTCCAGCCTAGGCCATTCTATGTTTCTATGATTTAGTGTCTGTCCTCATTCAGCACCTGCCAGCCTTCTTCCCAAAGGCTTAATAGAATAATGTAGATTAGAGACAACCTCAGGAAGTTCTGTCCTTGAGTTCAGACCACATAGCCTAGGACTTTTTCCAGCGGGGTCTTGAAATCCTCTGGAGACTGCACAAGCTCTGTGGGCAGCCTGTTCCACTGCTTGGCTGTCCTTTTGGGTAAAAGGTTTTTCCTTATATCCAGATTCATCTCCATGAAAGAGGCAGCCAGTACTCTAAATGTAGGTGCAGCTTCAGTGCTTGAGCCATGGAAGTAGGTAAGCCACCTCCTGCGACAACGCTTGGAAGGACTGGAGACTGTGGTCACAGGGACACCCTGACACCGGGAGTCACTGAGTGCACTCACACGGCACGTGCAGGAAAGCAAGGGATCAGGCTCAGCCAGCACCGGTTTGTGAAAGGCAGGTACTGCTTGACAAACCTGATCTCTTTCTATGACCAGATGACCTACCTAGTGGGTAACCAGGTGATGTGCCTCATGGATGAGGGAAAGGCTGTGGATGTTGTCTGCCTGGACTTTAGCAAAGCCTTTGACGCTGTGTCCCACAGCATTCTTCTAGAGAAGCTAGCAGCTCATGGCTTATACAGGTGTGCTCTTTGCTGCATTAAAATTTGTCTGGGCAGCCAATTATATTTTTAAAAAAAGAAAACAGAAAAAAAAAGAAAGAAAAAAGAAAAAAAAAGAAAAAAGAAAAGAAAACAAGAAAAGAAAATAAATCATAGAATCACAGAATGGCCTAGGCTGGAAGGGACTTTAGAGATCATCTAGTCCAACCTCCCTGTCATGGGCAGGGACGCCTCTCAACTAGATCAGGCTACTCAAGACTCCGTCCAACTTGGCCTTGAACACCTCCAGGGAGGGTTCTCTCCCTCTCTTGAAAGCTTGCAGCTTTTATAGATAGGTATGTGACTTTGCCATGTCAAACACTGACTTCTGGCTGTCTTCGTCAGATGTT
>NW_009707488.1:90701-110137 GCF_000703405.1 Apaloderma vittatum
AGGTTCCCTTCAGGTATTGGAAGGCAGCTCTTAGGTCCCCTCGTAGTCTTCTCTTTTCAAGACTGAACAATCCCAGCTCCCACAGCCTGTCCTCGTAGCAGAGGTGCTCCAGCCCCTCGATAATCTTTGTGGCCTCCTTTGAACATGCTCCAACAGATCTATGTCCCTCTTATGGTGAGGACACCAGAACAGTATTCGAGGTGGGGTCTCATAAGAGCATAGTAAAGGGGAAGAATCCCCTCTCTCGACCTGCTGGCTATGCTGCTCTTGATACATCCCAGGATGTGGTTGGCCTTCTGGGCTGCATGAGCACACTGCCGGCTCATGTTGAGCTTCTTGTCTATCAACACCCCTAAATCCTTCTCTTCAGGGCTACTCTCAACCCACTCTGTGCCCAGTTTGTATCTGTGACTGACAATGGCCTGACCCAGGTGCAGGACCTTGCATTTTGACTTGTTGAAGCTCACGCAGTTTGCACTGGCCCATTTCTCAAGCCTATCAAGGTCCCTCTGGATGGCATCTCTTCCTTCACGCGAGACCACTGCACCACACAGCTTGGTGTCGTCGGCAAACTTACTGAGAGTGCACTCGATGCCATTGTCCATGTCACTGACAAAGATGTTGAACAGCACTGGACCCAGAACAGACCCCTGAGGAACTCCACTTGTCACTGTTCTCCACGTGGACATTGAGCCATTGACCACAACTCTTTGAGTGTGACCATCTAGCCAGTTCTTTATCCACCAAGTGGTCCATCCATCAAGTCCATGTCTCTCCATCTTAGAGACAAAGATGTCATGTGGGACAGTGTCAAACATGTTGCACAAGTTCAGGTAAATGACATGCAGTTGGTGGCCAGTCACAAGCAGCATCCTCCAGGGCTCAGTTTTGGGGCCAGTCTTGTTTAATATCTTTATCAATCTAGTTCATCCTCAGTAAATTCACAGATACCAAACTGAGCAGGAGTGTTGATCTGCTGGAGGGTAGAGGAGGGTCTGCCAAGGGATTGCCAGCCTTGGTGCAATGGTGGTAGTTAATCCTGCCCCGAACAAGAGTTAATTCCAATATATCACCACATCCATCCAGATATTCATCTTCACAATCAGAAGCTGGAGCTTCTTGCACATGCCCAAACCAGTCAGAGACATATTTATGCACAGGGCAATCCAAGCACATCATCCTGCATAACCTCCCCACCTCTCCCACATATCCTCACAGCTACTCTGAACAGACTGTTGTCATTTAAGAAGATGGAAACTCAGGAGAATCCAACGCAGAAGCCAGACATAAATTAAAGATGCTTTGAGCTATTATTACTGCAAGCGGTTTGAGTGCCTCCAGACACAAGCTCAGTCTCACATGAAAGCCTTCAGTTTATGACACTGGAAGAACAAACTGTTTCTGTGGCACCGACACTCTAGGCAAATATTTGTTTCTGTGATATGCAAGGTGAAGGATGTCTTAGGAAAGAACACCTTTGTTTCAGTGCCAGCCTCTCATGCTTCTCCTTAATGACAGCTGGGTTGCAGAGGCTGCACCAGTGGAGTTTTTATCAAACCTATTTTACATGAGAAGTCATTATTCACATGAACTAATTTTAGCAGAATAAAATTTCCTGTTTATTCCAGTTGTAATATTTCTCAATTTGAAGCAGCCTCATTGTGCAGCTCAGCTCTCTGAGTACAGCAAGGTAGTTTTGGAACATGCTCAGCTTCAAAACATAAAGCGTAAGAAGAGCAAGAGACTTTGCTGGATTCCCAGCAGCTGGATTTTGGGCTTGCCTGGCTCACATGAGAGGTTACAAAAGCTCGGGGAGCTAAAATACTGATTGCATGTATACCTGATACAACAAAGATTAAGTTAATATATGCAAAAACCAGAAGAGCATGTTCCAAAGCTGGAAAAGCACCTGGGGCCACAGAACGCTCTGCTTCAGCCCCTGTTTATTCATAGTCAACAGCTCCTGTGTCTTCTGCCTTAGGCTGAACACATTTTGCCCTGAATTTTCTTCTGATTTTGTTCACTAGTAGGACAAGAGGATTACTGGAGATAAATCTTGGGTCATACTTTCACACTTTGCTGCTGAGCTACTTCTGATTTTCAAGTAAATGTGCATGAATCATCAATGATGTTTGTATGGAAGGATTAACCAGGGACAGTACAAAGTATATTATGTCAGAAGAAGTTTCCACCATTATCCTGGAGTTATACACTGGGAAAAGCTGATCACGCCTGCTCAGCATCACACACAAGCCTAAGCAAGAAAGTGAGGAATAATTTACTTGTTTAGTACTGGAAGGAGAATTAGTGGTGGCAAAATGTACAAGGCCATGTTGGATTGCTCAGGATAATTCAGTTAAACACTGGGAAGACAACCCCAAATGCTTGCTCCTCACTGCTTGCTTCTTAATTAATTTTCTACTCCTCATGTCCTTGTCCACTCTTTTGTGAGGGCACTAGTGTCAGGGTAGTATGAGGGTCTCTTCCCAAAATAAGAATAAATACATGCATGTATCCCTATAAATGGCACTTGGGTGACTTCACACACCGTACATCTCAGAGCTTTGAGCATTTACTGAATTATTTGCTGTAATCTTATTGTAAAGCTGCTTACAAAACTAACTCCGATGCCTCTTGTGTTGCAGGCTCTACACTGGCCATGCAAATGGGTTATTTAGCCTTTAGTATTAGCCTCAATATGCAGTGAGAGCTTGCAGAGGTTTGCTTTCTCTGCCTAGTGAGAAGATATTCCTGGTATTCCTCTTGCCCTCTCCTGATGTCTTCTAGGAATGACTTTTGGCAATATCTTTCTGATGTAAATCCACCAGTGTTTTTTTCTGATCTGTGTCCTATTTTTTTTAAGGCAAGCCTGGGAATAGGACATTAAAGGAAAGTCTGGAAAATCTGTTGCTGATGTGATAAGGTTGCTAAATAATTCTGAAAAGCTTTCATTTGGTGAAACTGAGAGAAAATAATGACAACTAATAGATGCCTGAAACTCCCTCAGGACAATGCAGATTTTTTTCACATTGAAGACAAAGGGGTTATTTTTGTATTTCTGCATATCTAAAGAAAAGCAGCAGAACCTCTGACAGTGAGGTCATTTTTTTCACACAGAAATGTCCCAGCAGATGGAAATTAAGTTGGTGGGATTTTGCTTCTCTAAGAATTAAATAAAAACTTACTATGGACTTTGGAAAGTGGCCCATTTGCTGGAAGTCCAGCAAGATTTCTTCCAGCCATAAACTGCAGGATAGGCTCATCCACTGGGGCTTTTCCGTCCCTTACTGCAAAGCCAGTAATGTTAAAACATTAAAGTAGTAATAGTAGTAGTACTACTACTACTCCAATAAAATAGTAAAGGTAACATTAAACCTTCTATGTCTTGCTAAACTGATTTTAAGGGAAATGACAGCAAGACCACCTATATTTTGGCTCCCAACCCTTCCCTGTGCCAGGATGCCCTGGTGCTCCCTTCCCACATGCTGCTTTCTCTGTCCTAAGGAGCTTGCTCCATTCTCACCTGCTTTCGGGTGTAGGTCCTCAGTAATTTGCCTCATTAATTTTGGAGGAACATCCTTGGGTCATCCTGTGCAGGAAGTTCATCCCCGTCCCTGGCTGAGCCAGGACCAACCCTTGCCCTGCCCCTAGCCCGCTCTCAGGCAGGGAGCTGGTTTGGAGGGATGTCCCCGTCCATGGCACGTAGTAGAGACTAACATTTCTCAAGCTCTCAGCAGCAAGGGAAAAAGCAGCACCAAAAGAATCTGTTTTCTGCTGTGTGCCCAGCTTCCAGTAGCTCCTGCACAACACCAACTCCTCATCCATCAGCCCTTCCACCATGCACACCTGCAATGGGCTCTAGTGACCTCCCAGACACTGAGGTAGATACCCCAGACACATCACAGAATCATAGAACAGCTCGAGTTGAAATTCACCTTAAAGATCATCTCGTTCTAACCCCCCTGCCATGGGCAGAGGCCCCTCCCAGTAGACCAGGTTGCTAAAAGCCTCATCCAGTCGGGTCTTGGACACTTCCAAGGATGAGGCATCCACAATTCCTCTGGGCAGCGTGTAGGTACTCAAGACATGCAGAGGAGCAAGGGAATGTGTGTAGGAAAGGGATCAAAAGGCTCTGGCAAGCCTAGGGCTCTTGCTGGGGTTCGTATCTCTCTGCTCCCTCCCTTGCAGGGTTAGAGCTCTCCAGCTCTGTGCTGCTCAGCAGTTTACTCCTACCTTTTGCTGCCACGAGTGTGTATAAATCACAGCAGCCCTAACTTGTGCTCTTGTACCTTTGCCAAGGTAATTAGTACAGTGCACATTTCAAGAGAGTTATTTCTCTCTCCGGAGCAGCCTGCCAGTGCCTCAGCATGCACAGAGCTGTCTGCTCACGCTAAAATGTTTTATCAGAGCAGTTTGGTTTTGTTTAAGAAAAGTGCTGAGGAAGGCAAGAAATTAATGAAGGGCTGCCAAGCTTCTTATATGGAGCCCAATGTGTCCCCCAGGGAAGAGGGACAGACTGATGGCTCTGAGTACCTTTGGAGGAGCAGTTTTCCTCCAACCTGGGCATGTCCACCCCAGTGGCCATCCTCACAGTTGTAATGCTGGTGCTGTCAACTCCAGCCTTTCCAAACCCCTTAGTAAAGCACCCAAAACCTTGAGGGTTGTGACAAAAGAGGAGGAAGGTGAAAGTCAGTTTGTGTGCATCCCCTCACAAGACTGTGGGAGATAAGTGTTGATATTTATCACATTAAAGCAAGTTATATAAATGTTCTTCATAGATACCTGTAGAGCTGGACCCTGGCTGTGGCTCCATTTTTCACATTTGGTTACCAGATGGTTTTCCTCCATCATCTAGGTGCATAGTGGCTTTTGGGAGTTTGTTTAAATGCACCATTTTTTATTACCTTTCTCATACGTCATTTCCACCACTGGGTTTCATGTAGGAGTTATAGCATCAAGCCCCATACGCAAGCACGTGCCTGTTAAGTAGGTATTCAGTTCTGCTCTGAACGTAGATGGTTGGGTGGCATGAGGTTATCTCACTTACTTTTGATAATGGCAGTCATCCAGTGGGAGGCAGATGAGGACTGGCTCATCTGCTTTGCAAGATTTCTGATTCAGCTGAGCCACAGTGGATTCATTACAATGCTGCAAATTTCAGTAGAGTTCTTCCAGGTCAATATGGATCTGACGCAGATCAACATCTCACTCAGCATTTGAATTATTTATTGAGCATGCTGGCTCTTCAGAGCTAACAAAACATTGCTCCTTTCACCCTCAAGTGTTGAGCTGGTTCAAATAATCTCCAGGGCAGCCGGCTGGCTTTGGGTTATAAATAACTTGAGTATTTCATTTCTTACACTTATCCCCCCGCCCCTTTCTCTGTTGTTGCTACAGTGTAGTGTTTCATCTAGATCTTGTTTATAATGGCTGACTTGCTGCAGTTAAATGCTTTATTGAGGTTGTTTGACTCAGGGTTTAAGAAGATCGTAGGAAAAAGATCATTTCGATATTGGCAAAGTATTTTCCTTTGAAAATTTACACCATAGACTAGAGATAAGAGGAAAAAATTGGGACATCTCTACACAGAGACAGTAGAGACAGGAAGGCCTGTTTAAGTGTGAGCAGGATGAATTTGCTGAAACTTCGGACCCGCCTCAGAGATAAATCTGACACTTTGCAATGCTCATATTAAAACCTGAAGAAAGAGTATCTTGTGTGCACAGAGGGACAGACTACTGCATGCAGCATCAGCTGGGCTTGAGAGATCTCCAACACATGAGTTTCGTAGCCACATTTGCCTAATGCTGTGCCAGATGTGATTTTTTCCCATGCCCAGCATCTACAGGGCTGGAGGAGCCCTGCCTAAGGAAAATGACTGTCCTGCTGCCTGCAGCACCGGGAGGCTGCACCTTGAGCGTTTTAGCTCAAACTGGGCAAATACTGTTCAACGTCCTGCTTGTCCTGGGGCTAGACTTTCTGAGACATGTGATTATAAATACTGAAAACCAGGACAGGACTGTTGTTAGCCTTAGACAAGGTAGGCAATTTGATATGGGCAGCAAAATCGTTTGCAGAAGTGAGAAAGGGAGAGACTTTCTGTGTGTTGCAGGTCCACGTGCAGCTCGTGCAGGCTCTGCTGAAGAGGTGCGGGGACTTCCAGATGTCCTTCTCGTTGTGCCTGGGGACACAGAGCCCAGCACGGCTTGCAGGTGCATCCTGCCCTCTGTCTGATAGCTCTGTGGGCCTCCTTGTCCTGCTTTACATTGACTCTTCTTCCCTGTTGAGCTGGAGAAGAGGTCCAGGCAGGTGGCTGGTGGCTCCTCAGTTTTACAACAAACAATATTGTCTCTTGCACAATACAGAGACCACAGGTTGTGCTCAAAGCCTGCCCTGATGCCATGCAGGTGGCTGAATAAGTGTTCTCACCTCTCACATGTCCCCAGTCCCCTCTTCTGTGCTGCGTGTCTGCAGAGCCACTGCACTGCCTCTCCACCATCTGGGAGAGAATAAAGCTAATGTAAGTGACTTGTGTAAAGTATTGGGTGAGACCAGTTCAGAAGGAAAACCAGAAGAATGAAGCCAGTGTGAAGAAGAGTCCTGGATGGGGAATGGTTGTGCAGAAGGACGTGAGGGGCTGGTGCTCTGTGAATGTGGGGTATAGCTCATGAAAGCTCCTCTCACCACATGGAGAGGATAGAAGGGCTTGTGGCTGTGTGATAAAACTATTCCTCTGGCTAAACACCCAAAAGCATACAGAGGGAGGCCAGGGTATCTGCATGAGTCAGTGTAGGATCAACAGCATTCTTCCCATTCAGAATTCCTTTTTGTCCAGGGTGGTGCTAGTCTTCAGAAGTGGGTTTACATGTCCCTGACTTTTTACATGTCCCTCCCATGGTAGGGCTTACCTGCTTGAAAACTTACTGGGGTAAGTTTTAAACAAGTGTTTCTGCTTCTTCTCCCTCTCTCTTTCTCAACTTCTTGGCAGAGCTGGGTCCAAGGTCACATCTCTCTTCTCTTGTTCTCCATTAGGCTCTGTGGGTATCCCCCTTTCTATGATGAAAATGACTCCAAACTCTTTGAGCAGATCCTTAAAGCAGAATATGAGTTTGACTCTCCATATTGGGATGACATCTCTGATTCTGGTAAGAAGCTGCTGCTCATTTAATTGCAACAACCATGCATGCATGCCTGTGGCAGATATCCTCCTCTGGGCATGAGAACGCACCTTCCATCATGTTCCAAGCTCCTTTTAACTGAAAACCATCGAGAATGTGCATTTCTTCCAGTTTGAATAGTTACAGGAGTTTATTTCTACAGGAGGGCAAATTAAGTAGCGTTTTGCACAGACGCACACAAAATACTAAAATGTAGCTGGAACAGAAGATGAAGATAGCAGAAGACTGTCCCAGGAAGACAAAGCAGTTTAATTTCTCCATCATATCCAAATAAAAATCAGATGATTTACGTGTCAATAATAAGGTGCCAAACTAGTTTGGTTCTGTTACTGACACTGCACTGCAGGTCCAAACCACATCTGCAGCATATACAGTGAAGAACCCAAGAAATTAATGTCTTCCAAATGAGATAGGTAGGCAGATTCAGAAATTGGGAGTAGTGTCCACATGTTTGGATCCAGATAGCCGCCCATCTGCTTGCCCGGTTCCTCACCCAGCACAGAGGGCATTTAACCCACAGCGCCTGCCTGTCCTTGCTCTAGTCCGTCTGGCAGAGAGGCAGATATACCATCCTGTTACAGGCAAATATGCCTAAAGGGTTCTGGCTCCAGCATGGCTCATGATTTACAAACATCAGTGTCTATAGGTGATGGCACTGCATCCTGCGTGGGCCACTGACCTGCTGTGTGGTCCCCAAGAGGTCACACAAAGCTCAGTGTCCTTGTTCTGTCCAACCCAGTGGAACATCTGCCATTTCATGCTGGAGAAGAAATGAGTTCTAGGAATATTTTATCATACAAAAATATCCCTAGAAGTGCAGGTTTCTGATTCATTAGTACTACTGATTAAGTCAGGGGAGATATAAAAATAAGTATTTTATTTTAAAGATGATTATATATCCTGTTATCTCCGCATAGAACAACATTTCATGCTGCTTACATCTGCAGTCCAGATAACATTGTGATGGATTCCTTAAAAATATATGTGATGAGAAGTTTTTTTAAACTCGTAAGAGTTTGCAAAGAAAATATGAAGGTCTCCTGGCAGACCCCTTTGTATTTTGGGGGAAAGTCCATCACCTAAATCAGCACAAAGATTTTCCTGACATATTTGGCTTCGCTGTGCTCCTTCAGCTACTCTCTCCTAAAATTACTGGATGCATGCCATGCTGTGATCTCCCTTCCATTATAGTGTCAATTAAAAACACACTACCTCATGCTCAAGGGGGTCCATTTTCCTCAGTAACTTGTTTTTAAATACACTGCATGTCCTCACAGCTGCCCATGTGTGCAGTTGCTTGGAGTGACCAATGAGAAGCAGACCTTGCTGTGGCACCTGGCCTTCTCCTTGTCTCTCCCACTCCTTTTACTAGCATCTCCAACAGGTGTGGCCATATTCAGACCACTAAGATGATCAGAGGCACTTGACTGAACAGTGGGCAAGGAGCCGACAGGCTTGAACTCTGCTGACTCCGAATTATCCATCCCAGTCCTAAATATACCTGCAGGATTGGACACCTTCAGTTTTTATCTGCCGTACTAAATAGCTTAGATTTTGTCCTAAGCTTGTCCACACAGATTTTGTCCTTTGGTCATATCTATACTAATAAATGACAAATGACCCAGGGCCATTTCTGGGTGTTGTGACCAGATGGCACTTCGTAGCCTAGTCAATGCTGTCGGCTGACCATCCTGCAGCAGAACTTGGTATCAACCCTACTGCTTTAAATTATTATTTTTTAATTTTTAAATTTTTTTTTGCAGCTAAAGACTTCATTCGGAATTTAATGGAGAAGGACCCTAACAAAAGATACACGTGTGAGCAAGCAGCACGGCATCCTTGGTAAGAAACAGCACTGCTGCGTGAAGCTCTTGGGACAGAGTGCATCGTTTTACGTTCATGTGTGGAAGTGTTTTTTCTGCCACATAGTATACCAGCCTCTTACTGTATAACTCTGTGCTCTTATTCTTACAAGTCCTGCCTTTACCTCCTGGATTTTCCTGGAAAACCAAGATGTATTTTAATCTTCTGCGCCAAACCCATTGAGTATCTGTGTAAGGCTGCAGTGGAATAGTGAATTATGTATGTTGACTGTAGTGTAGCAGTGGGATGTGCAGAAATCATATTTTGGGGCAACAGGTCAAATCCTGCAGATGTGCAGAAAGCTGGGTATCAACCTGCCCATGAGGTCCTTGCTGAGGTAATATTGGAGCACTTAAGAGCACCCCATGAGGTAGGAAGCCCTGATCTGTGCTTCACAGAAGACAGTCCAACTCCTGCTTGCAGTAAAGGACCTCCTGCTTGTAGCAGTTGCTGTTTGCCCTCTCTTGCTGAATAGAAGAGATAGGAAACCCTAGAGAGGATGAGCTGAGTCTGAATTGGCTACAGCAATGCTATCTCTCTGCAATGACTACAGAAAAGTACCTGGTCTGACTGTATTTGTACTTTAGACCTCTGTTAAGTGCTTTAAATTATGTGACGCCTTTGCACATGGATGACTTCACCAACCTTACCGAAGGATTATGTAGCTAAACCAAGAGTGGCTCATGTACTTTTGACCAACCCTGAGTGACTGAGCATCACTTCACACTACCAGCTGCACACAAAAATGAGCTTTCGATGCTAGCCTTTCAGGGCAGGGATTGTTACACATGAAGTGAGATTTTGGTTGCTATAATAGCTGCAACAGAAAGGAGTCAATGGCAGGACATTTTCAGCCCAAAAGTTTTTTTGAGTACTCATAACTTCTCAGAAAAATAACTGGGCTAGTGTCATAGCGAGCTCCTCGGCTTGATGGACCACAAAACCATCCTGAAAATGCAGTTGGAGCCCAGGGATCAACCTCCAGTAGCGTAGTTGAGTATAATGATGGTAAGAAAAGCAAGAGCATAAAAGTTCTCAGTGAATTTTAAGGCAGCACTGCTTTCTGTTGGAGACATTCATCCAGAGGATGGACTCTGCATCCCTCTGAGGCTGGGGAGCTTCCTCAGCAGGGCTCTGGTCACCTCTGCTTCCTCAGCAGACATGGGTTTTGGACACACTCCTTGACATTTCTAGTTCTGAAGGAACAGACCTTGGCACCCAGCTTAAAATAATGTTACATTTCTGAGCAGAGTAAAATTTAGTGGCTGTAGCTCTAGAACATATGCTTCAGTTTGGCTTCAAGGGGTTTATGCTCCTCTCTCTGGCTGTCACTGCTTTGTCTCATCTCATTGATGCTTTCAGTCCTGGGACTAGATGGAAAATAAATGCCATTCTGGCTTACAGACTGAAGGATTACCCTCATCATTAATAAATGATTTGGCATTCATGAAGGTGTTCGATGAGTTATTATTATAGAAGTGGTAGAAATAGTGAGATGCCTCTGATTTCTTCATAGTGGAAATGATGTACTGATGTCTGACTGAAGATTGTCAGCAATTGTGATTACAAATTAGGCTGAAGATAAGATTGAGGCTCAGGCTTTACAATTAAAAAGTTTTAGGAAAGGCTTGGGATGCAGAAGGTTGTGTAGATCATCAAGAAAAGCAAGGTTCATTCTTTTCATTCTCCATGCCAAAGCCAATGAGATACACTTCACAGATGATTATTAGCTGCATCAGTGGCTGGCATCGATACAAATGAGAGACGAGAAGTCAAGAACTGAAGCTGCCTCAATATCCCATCAATAACTGTGTTGTCTGTGTGACAAAAAGGAAATTTGAGAAATAAAATCCAGCTTTCATGAGATCAAAAAGAAAAAAAAGCCCAACCATTTCTAAATGATACTGACCTGAGCCTCAGGAAATTAAACAAGTTACAAAAGTCAATAGCAGAAATACAGAATAAACAATGGGGATGCAACTCCCAGAGAGAAGGAGGTGACCATTTGTATAACTCAGAGGCAGATTTTCCAAAGCCTTTCATCCAAGATACACAAAATGTAAGTATCCAGCTCTTGGCCCTGCTACATTTGTGTTGGTTGCTGGAGTGCATGAAAGAAACGTGGCATTTGTAAGACGCACAGCCTCTGGGCCCTCCTAAAGGAACAAAATGATAAAAAGTGCTTTCATTCCTTGGTTTTTTGTTTTGTTTTTTTTCTTTTGCATGTCATGGCCAGAGGCCAGTGGAAACTCACAGACTGCTCCGTAATTTTTGATATTTCGCACAGAATCCCATCTTCCATTTAAAAACAGCCCCCAAAAAGGGGTTTCCCCATTTCTGTGGCAGTGGGTCTTCTGCTGCCAGGGTGACTTTACAAGGGAATAGTTCATTTGCTGGGCTGCCTCCCAGCCCCATAAAGCACGACTCAGGATCAACCTCTGAGATGTGAGACAGTAGTGAGGTGTTAAAATATTCACCACGTTTCCACCCCAAATCCACCTTCCTTTAACATAGAGACAGTGTGTGCCCGTGGGTTAGAGAAATACAGTTGTACAGTGAGAGCAAAGCATGGAGGCTTTTGGAGATATGGCTTCAGATCTGCCTCTGTCCTGCCCAGTGAGCTCTTGAGCAAAACTTAACATCTCACTCCTCCTCCTTCTGAAAATCTTCCGGTACCATAAATGTTGCAGTTATGGATCTCTCTGGAGAGTGGTGCAGTGATTTTTTGGAAGATTTGCATCCCGCAGTGATAAATGCTACTAAAATACCTTTTTGGATAATCAAGGCTACTCACATGGATATTATCTGCTATTTTCATGTTAGCGATAGCATCTCCTTTTGCCAAACCATTGCTCAAGAAACATTTTCTGCCCAGATTGCTTACGCCAGAAAATAATGAATCATTTACTGCTTCTTTTCTCATTCTAGCCATTATCTCTGTTGCAATGGCATCCTGCTCTCCCCTTTGAAGGAGGGGAAGATCTTTTCGGCGGAAGAGGAAGAGAGCTCGTGCTTCCTCTCCATGGTCAGCTGTGTCATTCCCTCAGGTTAGACATAGTTGAGCTTCCAGCATGTCCAGCCTTGAGCTCCTGATTCCACTCAGGCTGATGAGAGTTTTGCCACAGACTTCAGTGAGAGTTGGGGTTTGTCTCCTTGCCTGACCAGAGGAACACAGAAAATCAAGTCACTGGTGCAGTGCAAATGGTAGATAATTTATGCAATGAAGTGGCTTCATGTAGTGACATTTTTCAGCTTTCCCTTTTTCTTCCTCCTGTGAAATCTGCCCCTGCAGTATAACATCACTGGTATCAGACACAAATCAGGAAGAAATCTTTCAGATCATGGATACTTAACACATACATTATAACCTGGTTGTGATAAAAGTATTTAACTGTGGTTGAGATGGCTACCTGGCCATGAGATTTCGTTGTTTCAGTATGTAACATTTGTGAAGAGCAAACTGATTCCAAAACATACCGAGTATTCTGATGGGTTTAGTAAAGTTTCCATAGAAGGCTTGCAAGAACTGGATGTTGCAAGATACTACGTTTGTGTCTTTAAGGTTAATAATCCGTCTGAATTTCAGGAAACTGCTCTAGAATAGCCAGCTATTCACATGACTAAATGTTAGTACAAGATCAGACTCTAAAACAAAGTAAATACTTCTTCTGAACATCCCACTTTTCTGTGCTGTATCTGCTCCCCATATGCCTGAATTTACGTGATGTTTTGCTATTTATAATCAAATGGCCTTGGCAAGGGGACGGTATGTTAAACTTGGAGTTGGCAGGAAAGGAGGGTAATAATTGCAGTGAAGAATAGTAGCTGAAGCAGTACAATATGTAAGGCTTGCTGTTATAATGGTTACGCCCCACCCGTACCATCTGTCCATTTGTACAGATTTCTTCAGTTTGATATACAGGTGACTTATGCTTTCCATTCGAAGAGTCATTTATTTTATTTTAACTGAGGTTTGCACTGTTTATGGTGTGTTGCAAAGGCACAATGTTCTGCTCAATTGTTCCACTGTGACTTTTCAAAAAGGACGTGGAAAATGAACGAAACAAAAAAGGAGGGTAATTCTTGCTGCAGCACGATATATTTTAATGTTTTCCTAGCTCATATGAATGACAGCAATTAAGTTTATTAAATATATTGCCATGTCAGAGCCCACATCCTGTTCAGGGCAGTCACTCAGGCTGCCGCGATTAAGGGCGAGCAGCAGAAACCCGACAATCTATTTGTTCCAGCCATAGGATCACTCTGCACTCCCCATCAGCTCGAGCTGGGTCCTGCAGCCCCAAATTCAGCCTCCAAGCTTGGGTCAGAGGCAAAGAAAACAGTCCTTAGAAGGCAAGGAGAACATCCAACAGTCAGGAAGCTAGCAGAGAAATTGGAAGGCATGACGTGAACTAATTTACTCTGTTACGCATTATCCAAGTGACTTTAAAGGAGATTTAGAGCTGTGTCCTGAAGCCAGTTATGGCATCAAAGGCAACTTGGGACATCTAAATTAAAGGGTGATGTATATATTGCCCCCCTATATAGACTCTGTAGTGCAGAAGGAGGTTGTGGCACCTAAATTAGACAGCTCTGTCCACGGGTATGAGTGTGGCCCTCACCTTTCCCCACCGCTTGGGCAGAAGGAGAGCAGATACTTGGGATGTGCTGATTTCCATCCCCGCCTACACCGAAGAATCGCAAAGCTTTGGCAAGGATTGAGCCTCTGCAATTGACCCTAAGTGTTTATTATGTGCCAGAGAGCATGAGCCAGATAATAATTTCCACGCAGGGAGAGGACATGGTTTACAAAGAGCTCTGTTCTCAGACAATGTTGTTTGAAGTGTGAAAAGGGCTCCCTGGGGGGAACTGCTGATGTTTACAACATTAAATCAAACTCTTATCGGGTTTGTCCCTGCACTCTATTTATTTTGGAGCATCACTGATATGGGATGTGAGTGTGTATATTTATATGCATGCATTTGTGCATGTATGTGCATATATATATATAAATAAAAGTGTGTATAGAAGAGTTATGAACCTTTAGCATTATCCATTACAGCTAACTGCATGTTTCCTCTCATCATCTCAAGAGTATTTCCAAGCACTGTTTGGCCAGCACAGCGTTTGATTTGGCTGCCTTCAGAATGAAGTTTCATAGAATAATGGTAGATGAAAGCCTCTGCCTGCCGTCGTGGGTAGGGCAGATGCAAGAGACGTGCTTGCAGTATGCTAAGAAAGAACTCTCCAAAAGGAAATTTACTGGGCTTGTCTTTGTTGGAGATTCCTCTCAAAGCTTAGAAGTGGTATGGGCAGATAAACTGCTGTGATAGCTTTGAACCCAGATAGAGAGCTAAAACAAATCAGATACTGTGATATCATATTTAATCATTAAATTAGATTCCTCTCATGTGCAGGGCTAGATTTGTTATGGTTATTCATGAGAAATACTCTTCTTAGTCTCAGTGTAAGTATCTGTGATGGAGAATCATCAGACTGTGGCCCTCAGTATCCACTTCTGTGAGCTGACACACATATATTTACAACAGGATGTAACACCAGCTTCAACACGATGTTCCCCAAACCATTGTTAGGATGTCGATGCTTTCAGGTGCTGCAAAACAGGGACCCCAAGAGAAAAGCCAAGTTACTGTTAGACTTATCAGTCCTTGCTCGTTTCTGGGTGATGCTCAGCATGATACCACTTCATACATTATTCTGATTTGTTTAATTTTATTTTTGTATACGTGTGTGTTAGGTAGAAGTAATACCTCCTACTGGGTCAGATGGTGTAGTTGATACACTGACATAGTTAACATCAGTTAACTGCAGAGCCAAGAGTTATTGCTCAGGGTTTGACTACATATGCATCAGTTTGATCATCTCTGAAACAGGCTATTTCTTAGGCTATTTCTTAGGAGAAATGGAGATTCCTGTAGGAGAAAGATATGTTGCACCGGGGAGGATGGAAGAAAGAAAGATGCTAAGGTATTTTTGTCTTCAAAGGAAAGCAAGATGGTTTATAGCCTGTGGACTTGGAGAGTTAGGGAGCGGTGGAAGGACGATTATACCGTGCTCTAAAACCAACTTCTCTATTAAATTTCATACATTTTCTTCTCAGCGTGAGAACTGAAGTTCATGATTAAATACATTCAGTATAGATGTGATGATGCTCATGATACTCACCTCGGGGTAGGTTTGCATGCCCAAAAGCTGTCTCTATTTTCAAACTCTACCATTTTGTCATATAAAAGACATGACTTCTACCGGCTCATCTCCACCTCTCTTGCCTGTGTCCTTTAAACCACCACATCTCAAGCAAAGCACCAACAGTGAATGGATATTAACATTTCTTTTGCTTTCCTAGAAGTAAAACTATACTCTAAACACTACAATGATGCAATAGAAGAGTTTCAAGATCCTCCAAGTGCAAAATACGGTATAAAAGCACAGTCTTCATTTTACAGTATTGCACCATTAACAGGATAGTTCTTCAGGGGTGGCTTGGAGAAGGATCCCACACCTGGCTTTGGCAGCCAGTGAGCCGCACTACCCAGCATACCAGCACGTGTTTGAACGGATCCTGCTGCGCTAAGTTAGCCCCAGCACTACTCTTATTTTGCTTTGATTAAAAACTAGCATCTGGGAAGTGCTAATGCTGCTGAAGAGACCTCAGATGTAGGATGGTCCCCACCATTGTAGCATCAGAGGGTTTCACAGGGCATGTGTCCTTCTTTGTGAAGTCAACAAGTACTATTCTGTCTATCTGAGAAACACCCAAATACCAAGACTTTTTTATCTGGAACTATGGGAATTGCATAGTAATGCATAGAGTTAGTGGTGGTAGAAGACAGTGTGAGAACTATCGGAACCAACCATCGGTTTCCTACTGGAACCACCAGTTTCTTACTGGAACCACCAACATTTCAGAAAATGATCCCTAATCTCAAAAAATAGATAGCCTGTATTTGAGCTAAACGCCCGATAGAAAGTTTCATACAGCAAAAATGCATTTGCAAATCCTTGCGGAGACTGGCAGGAAAGATCTTCTAGAGCTGGCAAGAGTATCATAGCCCAAGAACTTGTTTTGTCTGTTTCCAAAATAAAATTTCACAAGTGAGAAGCTTGATCTGTGCTTATATAGCTTGTTAACAAACTTGTTCATATGGTAAAATGCTTCATTAGCTCCGGAGGAAAAATCTTCTTTGCAAATGTAAGTAAATTTTCACCTTGCAGCTTGTTCTTTTTGGCCAGTTACTGAACAGATGCTTTGCCCTGTAGCTGTTCACAGTTTACGTGTTCAGCTTAGTTTTCTAAGATCTGTAGTATGATGGTCAGTGCTCCTAGCTGGTACGTGCTAAGGGCACCTGCCTTCGCTGAGGAAGTGTTCTTGGACAGAGCAGAGTTCTCATGATACTTTGGAGTGATTCTGACCAGCAGTTTGCATTCCCACCAGGAAGCTCTGCTAGGGCCCTTCTGCACTGAAAGTCTCTCTGGTACTCAGGGAGAGTGGACACAAATCTACACACATTTGTGCACCCAAGCTAACCCTGTGCAAGACAGGGAGTACAGCTGAAGTCTTCTCAGGCTTCTGGTCAGCTCAACATAGAAGTAGCCTGGAGGCAGTCAGCGACACTCTGTGTCACGTCATTTGGGTCATGTAGATGTGACTGTGGTAAAGCTGTAGGATCTGCATCACGTGATGCTTTCAGCTAGAGAAATAGAGAAAATGTGGTGTTATGGTGGGGTGCAAGGCCAGCTGTGCTTTGTATCTGTCTAGGAGTATACGAGATCCAGAAAGCATCAGGGTCTGGTAATATTCCCTGTGAGGGACAGAGGATGGAACAGTGAACATGATGCTTAACTTTATTAGTGCCTCACCAGGCTTTTAGCTTCCTGGGCCCAGTGGCAAATCCAGATCAACTTCCCTCCCTGTCAGTGGGAGAGGTGATTGGAAGGAATCCTCCTCAGAGGAAGATCTGAAGTTCTTCCAGTTCTCAGCCAAACACCTCCCCTTCTCCATCAGCAGCATAAAAATCCAAGAAAGGATGTCAGGGAACCATGCTTTGCTCATGGTGCCAGTTCTACTCTCTACTTGAGAGAGAGGTTATGTGACCATCATAAAAGTGCCCTTCCCAGTTGGAGATGGGCTACCTTGAATAGGAACCCCACTTCTTTCTGCCCACAATCCTACTGGCTCCACTCCTCTTGAATAACGCGATAGAGATTAGCTGAGTTACAACGGAATGGGACTGGTGTCCCTCCATTCCTGGGAGATGGGGGTTTAGTCCCTCACCTCCCTCCCAAGAGCAAGTGGTTCCTCTCATCTCTCTGACATGCTGGGGGAGTGTTGCCAGCAGGAAGGCGGGGAGCAATTTGGAGAAGACTGGTGCCAGAAAGCACTTCTTAGATGTGCTGTTGACACAAAGGTAGAAAAAGCTGCATGTCCTCTAAAGAGCAGAATTACAGTTTGGAATGAGCTGGGCAAAATGAAGGGCATGTCTCCAATTCATGGGACACATAAATGGAAACAGCAGGCTGGGGTATGTAAGCAGAGTTTCATATTTTTAAAAAACACAAAGCAACGCTGCCATTCTGCTGCCTTAGTTGGAAAATGGTGAACAGTTTGGGTACCGCCCTGTAAGAAAGATGTGAACTAGTTGGAGAAAGTCCAGAGAAGCTCCCTAGATCAGAGGATTAGGAAATATGAGTTATGAAGAAACAGTGAAAGAATCAGTTTGTTTAGTCTAGAGAAGAGAAGACGGAGAGAAGACATGATAACAGTCTTCAAATATGTGAAAGGATGCTTCAGAGGCAAAGAGAATAAGCTATTTTCCATGTCTTCTGGGATGTAGTGGGGCAATGGAATAGGCTGCCTCAGAAGTCTTCATCTTTTGGTGATCTTTAGCCAAAGGTCTGTCAAATTTATTTTGACGGAGCTGGGGTAGGGGGAAGGATGACTGCTGAGTCCCCAGAACCTCTAATTACTTTTTTGGAGGTCCCCAGAGTGGGAGGCTCTTGATGGATTATTCAATTCCTTATAATTTTGATTGCTGATGAATACTGGTTTTCTACACTGTGGCTGAACAGTTCGTTTCTGAAAACATCACATACCGCATAGTTCACAATCGTTCCCTCATATCACCTATGTTGGACAGCACTAATCACCCCAGCATATGGCCCAACACCGGTTCACTGTGGTGCCTACTCTTCAAACAGATCTCATGCTTCGAGGAGTTAAATGAATCAATAAAATTCCCTTGAAATAATTCTGTTTAGTGGAGATTTGAATGTGTCTTTGTCTGTTAAAGAAACTATACAAGATCAGTCAAGTCTTTAGGTTGTGTTGTTCAGCTTGAGTTATTGGTGCAGCCTGTGCTGCTTTAGTGAGTGTCCATGTATCTGCTTTACTGTAAATCTACATTAATCATGATGAATGGCTACGTATGTTGCAGGGTGGCAGGAAAATCTCCAGGGCAAACAGAAATCAGACAGGTTGGAGTGGCTCTGGAAGCTGCTGCATGTTTGAGGCTAAAAGTAGTCTCAGCCTGTTGATGTTAAATCTTTAGATGTAAAGAAAAAAAAAAAGCTAGAATGTTTTCATCTAGGGCTGTAATGGTGATAGAAAGCAGCCGTGCACCAACCAACAAAATAAGGTCATACCTCTTTGTAGCTGCCAGACCTACAAGTCTTATCTACGCTTGCTTTTATTGCCCCAAATTTTCCACCACTGCTGCCAACAGAGACAGCGGTGGGAAGTTTGAACCCTCATCTGAATGAAATCATCATCACTGCAGGAACAATCACACCTTGGACAAGCCTTCTCTGTTGAGGAAAGGAACAGAGAGTATTCAAGAAGAGTGAAAGATCTCCTGAAGATTTCCTGAAGGGAACCTACAGGAAGGCTGGGGAGGGACTTTTTACAAGAGCGTCCACTGATAGGACAAGGGAAAATGGGTTTAAGTTGAAGGAGAATAGATTTAGACTGGATCTTAGGAGGAAATTCTTCAGTATGAGGGTGGCAAGACTTTGGAATAAATTGTCCAGATAAGCTGTGGATGCCCCCTCCCTTGAGGTGTTCAAGGCCAGGTTGGACAGAGCCTTGAGCAGCCTGATCTAGTTGAGAGGCGTCCCTGCCCATGACAGGGAGGTTGGATTAGATGATGTCTAAGGTCCCTTCCAGCCTAGGCCATTCTATGACTCTATGATCTCTGAAAATTTGTCTTGTCTGTCCGTTTCAGGATCGCTGGTGACACAGCACTCAACAAGAACATCCATGAGTCGGTCAGTGCTCAGATCCGGAAGAACTTTGCCAAAAGCAAATGGAGAGTAAGTGACCTGTCCTCAAGGATGATGTAGACACATAACTTTGCTAATGTGGTGACCATATGGCCA
>NW_009707488.1:110183-115346 GCF_000703405.1 Apaloderma vittatum
AAAATAGTTGGTCCAGACTTAGGTTACACGGTCCTGCAGGGCCTTTTATGGAACCATAGGATCATGTAATGTTTTGGGATGGATGGGGGACCTTTAAAGGTCATCTAGTCCTACCCACCTGCAGTGAGCAGGGACATCTTCAACTAGATGAGGTTGCTACTAACAAAGTGTATAAATATGAGTGTGAAAGATGGCACTCGAGCTGCTCGTAGCTAGAGCACCCATGATTATACGTGGAGTAGGGGTCAGCACCATGAGGGACATGAAGCAATGTGAACATCCTGTGTGTTGGTGCAGAGAAGGAGGTATCAAATTTGACTTTCCCTGTAGGCTGCTGCATCTCAGCTGAGTGCTACGAGGAAGGACGGGGAGCAGGGCCAGGGCAGAAACGTGTACATTGCTGTTTGATGTTGATATTGCTGTTTTTAGCTTAGAAACTGGAAATCGGGAAAAGTCTGCAAGATGATGGACTCATTCACTTCTGACACCTCTGAGCAGCCAGAAGAGGAGCAGAAGTAACCCTTCCACCTCCACATTTTTTATTTTCTCTTTCCTTCTTGTTTTTTTTTGTTTGTTTTTTTTCCTTGCTCCAGCAAGCGTTTAACGCCACAGCGGTCGTGCGACACATGAGGAGGTTACACCTCGGCAGCAGCCTGGACAGCTCGAGCGCCAGCGTGTCGAGCACCCTCAGCCTCGCTCCGCCACTTCCCGACGCTGCCACGCGGAAAGATTGTGAGTAAACAACATCCCGGGAAAGTTTTGGCGACAGAGGCTGAGTAAAATCACGGGATCCCCATTTGCTCCTTAAACCACCCCCCAGGCTGCAGTCCTCGCTGTCAGTAGGTTCAGCTTTGTGCAAGCAGGCATTTAAAATAAGGACTAAAAAAGGAGTCAAGCCTTCGTTTTTATCTGGCTAAAAAAATAATTATTTGGTTGGAAAAGTTCATACACACACACACAAAAAAAATCAGATTTTTTAGTTCGGTGCATTTTTGAGAGAAAAACACTGTTTCTTGGGGAGGAAAAGGACTTTCACTTGCGAAAAAGACCCAGATCCCCCACAGCAAAAAAAGTTTTGTATTTGGTTGAAAACTGAAAAAGTTTATTCCAACTGTTTATGTTTGAGTTTCCAGTATTATGATAAGACATTTTTCTGTAAGAATTGGCTTACTTTCCATTTCCATTTTCCATGGAGGAGACTGATCCTGCCAGTCTGACCCAGCTTCCATCTTCCTGGGCCAAATTAAGCTCCTCTACAAAGAGGCTCATTTGTCTGAGCAGGATTCAGACTCTACACCCCAGCAGGACTTGGCCCACTGCCTTGTTTGTTATATGCTGTAGCTGAGATTTGAAAGCTGCCCGATGGAGTCGGATGCTTGGGATATCTACTTTTTCTAAATGCCAGGGAAGGAGACATGGCAGTGAAGGAATCATTTAGAAGACAGAAGTGTATCCTTTGCAATGAACCTATTTAATCTTTGGCTTCTGAGCATTTCTTTTATTCATTTCTGTCCATTTGTCGAGACTTTTATATCATGAAATGGAAAGATGTGGAGTTTACAATTAGAGGAGATTCTTGTAAGGTGCAGCACCAAAAAAGAATGCTAATAGTTTATGATACTGCAAGTCAGTGCTTACTTCACTGGAGACAGAAATGGTCATTTCTAGGCTATACCCTGCACTATTCTGGAACCAAAACTACCTGCTGTTCAGGGTGAAATTTGAATGGCAGTTCTATCCGCCTCTGCCAACCTCTGCTTCTTGACGAGGACCATCTGCAGTCCCCATGGCTCTGTATGGAAGCTGTGGTTTCTCTTGCTGTCCTGGGCATGGTTTCCCCCACGGCTGGGGTGGGATCTGCTTTCTGGGCTCTACATGAAATGTGTTTTCCAGCTTGTGCTGTGACTGAGCCAAAGGAGATCATGGACCTGATGGACCATGTGGCCAGTTTGCAATGCCCAGTGCCAAATCCTACTGCTGCTGCCAAAAAAGCATCACTGTGCTCCTGGCACACATCTGGCACCTGCAAAGGGGCAATGCAGCACTGACCAGCTGCAAAACACTTTTGACTGGCAATACAGTGATGCTGAAAACCCTTTACAGGGGACAAACATGGCTTTATATTGTTTTCTGCTGCAGTAAGGTTAAGCTGGACCCCAGGTAGGTCCATTTGATGGCACGCTTTGCTGTTAAACTGGTGAGTGATGGGTTACCATCCATTTGTATGACTAGTAGTGTTAATTAATAGCATTGAGTAGTCCGAATAGTAACAGAAAAACATCTGTGAACAAGAAGAGTGGGAAGCAAACAGAGTCTGTTTAACTGCTACAGAGTCCAGGAGGTTCCTGTGCAGAATCCAACCATATTTTGCAGTGGTGCAGAAGCCAGCTAGGACATGAAAGATAAAACTAGAAGTCAACTATTTTCATGTCAGGAATATGAGGCAGAAAGTATTGCAAGATTTCCCAGCACCTTCCCTTCCTCAGAGAAATTAATTAAAGAAATTAGGAGATGCTGGAGCCCCAGAGAACCAGTGAGGAAAGCCAGCAGCAAATACAAGGAGCGACACTGAGAGGGAGCTGACATACGAAATGCACTCCACCAAATATGTCCTGCTGGGAAGAAGGAAACCTCTGAGGTCTCTGTCCTGCCTCTGTCTTTCTCAGCGGTTTTCTGTGGGGACAAATTTCTTGCACAAGAAAGATCCCATGCAGCAAGTTACATGAAACAGCTGTGCCACCATTACAAAATATACTACTGCCTCATGCTATTAATAGACATTTAATGAGCTCTCCAAATAGTTTCAAATGCAGCAATTTCACATCATTGAAGACAATTAAATACAGCCCTCGCTCAAGAGTACGTTATTTTTTCATAGAATGGCCTAGACTGGAAGGGACCTTAGAGATCATCTAGTCCAACCTCCCTGTTTTGGGCAGGGATGTTATGTCAGGCTGCATCCTAGTTCTGCTCTCTGTTTTAGAGCAGAGCAGAGTTGATGCATTAGGCTGGTTTATGCTACCTGTCAGGAGAGTCTAAGTGAATCAGATGGGATTTCTCAAGTGTATTGGCCTGGTTCTCAGTCTGTGCCTGGTTCATTATGTTTAGGCATGATTGGACTGCCTCGATTAATTTACAGGACCTAGATCTCTGTATTTTTAAGGTATTAGATAAGCTGCAGGGAGAAGCCAAGGTGCCAAGTGTCAACACTGCTGGGAAGCGGGATGTGGTCAAGTATAGGTGCAGCATAGTCATCCCTGAGGTTGAAATGCTACCTTAAAGCATGGAAAAGTAGTTAAAAGTCATAAGAAGCATCAAAAAGATCCTAAGTAGTCAAGGGGCCATATCAAACTCCAGTCTGAGAATATATTAATATAGATTTAATCTATCCTTTATTCACCAGGATGGAAAAATGAATTGCATTTCCAAAAACTCTGAGTTTCCGTCTTGTAAGAGCGAGGTGACCATGCCGAGTCCTCATTCATCAGCTTTTCTTACCCTGGAGCTATCTTTCCACATCAGTGCCTAAAAGGCTGCCAAACTACAAGAAGAGCTGCATGTCCTGGCAAAATCTATGGCTCTCCCCTGTGGGGTCTCAACAGCTACTGGGAGAGGGGTAGTCCACCTATGGAAAGCTCTGGCAAGGATATTTCTCTTCATTAGTCCTTTTCATAGAAACTGGTGACATTGTGCTGAAATAGCGAAGTCTTGAATCTGTCGTTCAAAACCCAGACTATGGGTGTTCAGGGATTATGCTTTGCAAGGTTTTGTTTTTTAAAGCTGTGGTGGAGGGTTCACTGGAAGCAGACACTTTCTATAAACTTTCAGTTTAGCTAACCCCCCTTTTTCCATAAAAAATACCAATCAGAATCTTTGATTAGTTCAAAAGGAACTGCCTGGGTAAATCTTGTGTTCAGATACTTAACCTACATCAACATACATCTCTTAGCTGGAAGTCCTGGAGACATATCAGCAAAACCTGGAGCGACATAAGCTGGCACTAGAACGATGTTCAAGTCACACCAATCTGAATTCCCTCTAGGTTTACTGGAACTTAGCAATGAATTTGACCTACTGTACTTTTTTATCAGCAGCTTTGCAGGATGCCTGGGGAAGTTTTTTTAGCCCAGGTGCACAATCTGTCCGTTTAGCTAGGTGGCTATGATGAGAAGCTTAATCATCTTTAACATTCCCACGAGGAAAATTATTTGGAGCAAGCACAATGCTGGAGGGATTTCTGAATCACACAACTCTTTGTCTTCAGCCCCAGAAATGTGGAAACTGTCTGGTTGAACACGTACCAAAGGTGGACATTTATTTATTGCAGCATGCATACGCAAGTGCCAGTGGTGGCTGTAGGCAAACAGCCATGGGTCAGGAGGGCAGAAGATGCCCCGTGGAGGTACCCAATCAACCCATCATTTCAGGAAGAGCAGGAGCACCATCTCCAGCTGTGGTCCCCTCCTTTCTGCAGCGTGCTACGAAAGAATCTCGGCTTTGCCCACGTTCCCGCCTCCAAAAATGACATTTCTAACTCTGTTTCTGGCTTTCCTTTTAGGTATGTCTCCATCCACTCTCTGTAGTTTTGTTTCATCTGCTTCTTCAGGCGTTTCTGCAGTAGGAGGGGACCGGAGACCCAGACCCACCACAGTGACCACAGTGCACACAGGGAGCAAGTGAGAGCCGGGGCGGCGAGGAGCAGGCAGGCGGCCGGGCTGGCAGGTTGCCTCTGCGCGATCCCACCCTGCGGTGCTCGCTCAGCGAAGGACTAGAAGAAAGAAGATTTTTTTATGGCCATATTTTATACTGCAATTCTGAAATGTTTCATTTATCACAAACTGCAATGACTCCAGGGGGAACGGATCTAACAGTCTCTGGTGCTGTACATATATATACATATATATAAATATATATATATATATATGTGAGTGTAGCAATGTTCTAACTGATGAACACTCATTCTTTTCCCCAGTGATTTACTCTTTTCTCAGTGTAGGTGACAGTATGTGTTGTATTTTTTTTTCCATTAACTGCAAACATCTCAACTGGATTATTTAAATAGAGATACTTTTCTCAGCATTTTTTTTCTTCTTTTAAAAAGTACTTCCAGTAATGTCCCTCCTTCCAGTTTGCTGGGGGATCGGCTGGTTCTGTCAGGAAGGA
>NW_009707488.1:115377-129673 GCF_000703405.1 Apaloderma vittatum
CTTTGCAACAGGGGAGGATTTCAAGGGCATGCCATTTCTCACTCCTCGGATTGGACCACAAGTCTGGCTGGCTTCTGCAGAGCTGTTACTGCTCAGACTAAGGAACTGCTGCTTTCCTTCCTCTCCTCCTCCTCCTTGAAAGCCATGGCAAGAGTTCACTTGCCACCAGCTTGCAGTCAGCTCCTCCTTGCCCTCATTCCTGTAGCGCTGGGGGTCTGCAGCACCCTTGTTCAGAGGAGAGGCCGGTAGCCGGTGCCGGTTGGGAGCCCACCAGGGGTGAGCAAACGGAATGACAGAGCACAGTCTCGTGCTGCAGCTCCTGTCTCCTTCGAGTCGCTGTGTGTGACAAGCAGAGGGAAAGAAAAGGAAGGTATGGGGCTGGGAGTGGTACTCATCCTCTGCCACTGACTCACTGTGCTGCCCTCAGCCAAGACAAGTAATTCATCATTTCATCCTCCCAGTCTGCCCCATGGCACGGGACACATCCAGCCCAGAGGCTCCATGCTGGAGGTTCTGAGCACCCACAGCTCCTCAGGGCTTTGCCTGGCATTGCTGATGCTCAGCACCTCCTGGAGTGGCCAAAACTGAGTGTTGGAAACCAGCTGGAAAAGTTTGGACCTTAACACTCTGTATACCTGGGTTTCACCCCCTCATCTGCGAGGCGCTGGCAGGTCCTCAGGTGCAAAGTGCAGGATCTGCTGTAGTGTTCCTCCACCACACTCAGCTCTGGCTTCAGGCTGGTGAGGAGCTCTGAGCTGGGAAAGCAGGACCTCACCAAAAGGCACGGGCACATGCAGGGATGGTGGTGACACTGCCTCCCCCTCCTCCTCAGAAGATCATATATAAGGCTGGCCATAAGGCATATATAAGATCATATATAAAGCTGGATTCAGTGATCTTCTAGGTCTCTTCCAGCTGATACAATTCTATGATTCTAGATGTATGTTTAGGGACAGCCACCATGACTGTTGTGCAGCTGTGCATCAAAGCAGCCTGAAACAGAGAGAACAAATCTGCCCAGATCTGCCAAAGGCTTCCACCATTCTTCTACACCATTCCCAGCTGGGATTTTCCTTCAAGGAGGAGAGAAGGGAGGTGGAGGCAGACAGCAGAGGCAGGCACCCTTCCCTGGCCACTGGGAGACTCTTGCACCCCAGACGTGTCCATGCCCTGCCAGAGGCACAAGCCATTCCCACAGCATGCCTCTGCTGCCATGCTCGCGTCATTTATCCTGCACAAGAAATTGTGAAAGCCAGTCACGGACACAGGCGAATGTATCAGGCAATAGTGACTGTGCTGGGAAAAGCCATAAGATACATATTTTTCATCAAGGCTTCAAAATCCTGCTTCAGCTTCAGTTGGTTGGCTTCAACAGGCAGAGCTGGGATTTCATCTGTCACGCTTTGAGTGGTAAAAGCTGGAAAGGCAGGTGGCAGTGAGCGCTGACTCTGTTCGAAATAGACACTCCTTTGGTGGCCCTGAAAGCTGTTGCACCAGATAGATCTGTAGTTTCCTCAGTATTAAGCTGTTCCCTGTTTTGAGGGGGCTGTGGCACATCTCAGCAAGCCCCTGGGAGCCGCTGGTGCCCCTTACCCTGTTGCAGTTGGCATGGATGCTCACACAGTAAGGCTTCAGCTTCAACTTCTTATTTTAGGAAAGATGCCAGATATAGGTCTCTTGGGGGTTGGTAGCAAAATTCCATCTGATTTCCCTGGTGAAGACTTCTGATCAAGGTTTAGACAGACTGAAGGGCAGGGGATCTCCTTGCTGCAAGTCATCCCCCTGTCCCTATCCCCAGGCCACTACCACCATATAATCCAAGATCAACCTGAAAATATCCTGCAAAGATGCAATGAATCGGTCCCATTGACAAAGAGTAGGGAGAGTTTTATCAGCATTTACCCTAGGGGCTCTTTGTTTTGCTGCAAAAGTATCTGAAAATGAGCGTAATACAATTTAAACTCATTCTAAAGCCACTTCGTTTTGCCAGCCTGAGTAAGGAAGCTTTAGTTTAGGAGACTTCTGTCCCAAGAAATTCAAGTTATTTTGAACCCACATAAGCTCGACTGGCCTCCTCTGCTCCAGTTGCATGGATGCATGTTTACACACATGCAGCCAAAAGCAGGATTTGGTCAGAGAATATTTTTGCCTTTGTACAGTTGTTTCAAAGACTAAGGCTCAAGCAATCCCTCTTTGCCTTCTCTTCTGAAACCTGAGGTCTGGTTTGAACTTGATGTAGTTGCCGAGGCCACTAGTCAAAATACAGCATCCAAACGTATCTTGCAGAAAAAAAAGAAAAAAAAAAAAAAGAAAAGCAACAGGATTTCCATCTGCAAAGCAAAGAGCAGTGACAGGAGCAAGGGTAGACGTGCTGCCCTGCGGCTGCAGGGTGGGTCCTATGCACCGGCTGCCCCTCCTTGCTGGATGTTTTCTGTTTTTTTTGTTGAGAAGGGAATTCTTTCCTTCCACTTGTGGAATTAGGGTGATTTGGCTTCCTTCCTACAAGTAATATTCTGCTGCGGTCATGTAATTTATCGTCATTCTCTTTGGCTTGCTATCAACTGCTGGGATCTTAAGACAAGAAACAGAAGCACTTAAAAAGCAAAACTGCTCCTTTCTGCTACAATTTTTGGGTGGTGAGGAGCCCTTTTGTATCAGTGAAACACATCTGGAGACCTGACATGCTTGGAGATCTCTGTTGTCATTGAGTCCTGAAGTGTCTCTTGATTAAAATTTGGCTGTCTGAATCTGAGTAAATCTGTTAACTGGGATGACTTAGCAGCACCCAGGGCAGATTTACAGAGGAGATTGGAGCTGTCTGCCCCTCGGCAGCACAGCCTGGCACGGCAAACACTCCAGCATCACTTGCTGGGGATGCTCCTGGCATGTCCTTCCCCTGCTCAGTCTGCCTCTGCTCAGCCACTCTCATGTGTGAATGCAAAAACCACGAGTAAATAATGTGTGCGTGTGGGGAAAGGGCTAATAGCCCCAAAGTAGAAGATTCAAACCAAATGCCTAACTGGCCTTGGTATGTAGAAGCAAGTAGAAAAATCCCTCTGGGCTCTTTCCCAATGGACTGTCCTGCTAAACAATGTGTGATTTGCTCTTTAAATGAGGACTTCAGCCTGGGCTCACCTGTCTGCTCCCCTTTTCTGCTTTACTGGCACTGGTATATTTTTCCTTTGTAACTTATTTTCCTCAGCTCCTTCCCCTTCTGTTTCTTTGCTTGCAGCTTTGATTGTTGATTTTTACCTCCAGAGTCACAGAGGCCATCTCTGATGTCAGCAGCAGTGATCTTGCTGGGAAAACAAAACAAAAAATTCCAGAAAACCTCCAGCTGGTCCCTTAGCCTGCAGAAGAAGTTGTGAGGACAGGCTGCCTGTGAACTCTGCGAGCTGAAAGTCAGTATTGCAGTGGCAGTGCCTTCCACTGCTGATTTTGCATGTGACTTCATTCCCAGTGCATCCTAACTTTCTGCTGGATCACCCCTTCTTGCAGCACAAAATGGAGATTGGCCCTGTGGGCACAGCTAGTGGGGAAGCAGGAGTATGGGAAAACCTGCTTTCCTGAGACTGTATTTCTTTGCTGATGATGTCTCTTCTGTCCTGGTTGCCATTGTACAGGTGCCATTAGAGTAGTGGGTGCAGGAAAAAAAAAAAAAAAAGCCAACCTAAAAGACCCCAGCAGTCAGATTTTACCTAAGCCTTGTGTGTGTTATGGTTGTGGTGCTGTAATAAAACTAAGGAACAATTGAGGTTCATTCCTGATATGAATCAAACCACAAAAAGGGGTGTCAGCCCACTGGTAGACATCTCCATGTAGTTCTATAGTAGGCATTAGACAGGAGATTCCACCGTGCATGTGTCCTGCATACCTCCATGGCTATTGACAGTATTTTTTCTATAACCAGTTCTCCTTCTTCCGGGCCCCTGCCTGGCCCTGAGGGACTTTAGGGCTCGTCTGAAGCTTTTCCCAGCCCTGGGAGCCAACGCAGCCCCTGATCTCTGGCTTTTCTCCCCAAACCCTCTGCAAACCACAACACAGGCCTCCAGAGTGCCCAAGAAACGCAGTGGTAGCTGGACCTCGGGCTGCCCCTTTCTTAAGTGTTACCCTATTTTTAGAGAAACAAATCCCCAGGGAAGGCCAGATAGCTTTCAGCCATTGGTGAGCAGAGAGAATGTTGTCCTTTGATGTGAACTTGGCATTAACTAGATCAGATATAAGGAAACTTGTGCTATTAGCTCGCCCATGATAACCGCTCTATGCCTGAGTAGCCCTGGGTGAGCACTGCATAAAAACACCTGACTGACTTTGCCAACAAGTTAACGCAGACTGTAGTCTGTTGCTTTCGCCCTTTCTAACGAGTCAGGGGATTCATCTGCTGGCCAAATAACAGTTTCTAGACTGAGCCTCGAGGTACAGAAGTATTTTCCTTTCAGCGTATGGAAATTCTCATTTAATGGGATTACCTGCGTTCTTGCTCCCATGTTTGTTTGTCCGTCTGAATTGGGGCCTGAATGCATCCCAGGAGTTATTAATGAGAAGGGAGTTTTACCTTCACTATCACGCTTATTTGCACCAGAACCTGGATGCTTAGAATTGCACTCATTCAAGCAAAAAGTGGAAACACACTCGGAGACCACGGTATCCAAGGAAAATAGCATCCAAACCAAGCACGGAGGATTAGTTGGCAAATCACAGTCAGCAACGGCTGAGTGAGGAAACGGCAACCTGCTCGCAAATGTTCCACAAACAGAGTTTCCCCTGGTAAATCACTCATTCTGTATTTCTTGCCCAGCAGCAGGTTTTACACCATCCCTCTTGGTTTTCCCCTCATCTCTGCAGCTGGATCCTGCCTCCCCATCCTGTCTGCTGAGGTGGTCCAGTCTCTGTGACGTGTGTGAGAGTGTGTGTGAGTGTGTAGTGTGTGTGCACATGGTGTGGCCCCAGGGTTCACAGATCCCATCGGTGGGAGATCAGGAGTCGGTTCAGGTTTTCTGGTCCGACTTTGCAGGGTTGGATTGGGTCAAAGCTATGTAAATAATGTTTGTAACAGAGGACAGAAGCTCTTTAGCCCAGACTCTGGTTTTAGAGACCACTCCCCACCACGTACTGCGCCACTGATCTGTCCAGGTAGCTATTTTTTTCCTCCTCTTCATAAATGGTAAGGTCAGAAGAGTGGCTCTTACATTTTATCCATACTCTAGAGTGGAATCAGGGCATGTACGCTCGCAAAGCATTGTGAAAAAACACTGCTGAACTAATGATGACATCAAATGCCCAATAAATGCATGATACTGCACTGCATGTGTTAAACTGCTGTTCACTGTTTCTGTATTTCCCAAGCCTTTTCTTTATGCACATTCAACCCAACCTTTTCTTCGAGGGGTTTTACTTCTATGTTTTGCTTTTAAATGACTCACTGTATCTGTAACTCAAAGTCCATCGTTAAGTTTGAGTAAATGCAAAAGCTGATGTTTTGTAAACAAGATACTGCAAAGCCTGGCAATGTATTTTGTCTTTCTGTTGAATGCTCTGCAGCATGTCCAGGAAGAGTCACCATCCAGAGCAGCTTTAAACTATGCAGCTGTCACGTACATGTGTCTAGAAACAGGGAGTCGGGGAGGGGAGGGTCCCTTTTTGAATACAATACTTGAAAATTTGATCTGAATCAAAAATTGCTTCCCTGGGCTCCTAACCATTAGGACTACCAAGAAGCATGTTGGTGTGTCTCTTTGTTTTTTCTTTTGGTTTTGTTTTTCTTAGTCAAAATTTAGACTGGTTCACTCAATTCTTAGTATTTTTCTCTTCCTACAAGATATTTCTTTCTCACCTGTTGCAGAATGAACTGCATTTTGGGGACCAAGATGCTGTGATTTTTTGCCTGCACAAAGTAGGGCAGAGAGCTGAGCTAATTATCCCATCTTTTCCAAAGCATTGCCACCTAAATACTAACATTTGTCCTTGAACCTCCACCCAGTACCACCGTTCTTCCATGGAAAAGTTTGGTGTGGTACTTTTCCTTCTTCCACATGGAAATCATGCCCTTGCCTTCTCTTCCCTTATTCATTGACCCATTTTCATTTGTGCTGGTCTTTCTAAGGCAGGGTACAGGATGGCTACATGATACTTGTAGTAGCTCTGGTCCAATCTTCTTATGGGCATCAGCAGGACATTGGTCCTAGCTCCTGAGTGGTTGCTCAGGAACCACTCAAAGATGGAAGATGCTCAAATTCCCAATAATTGAAGCAGAGCCATCTGCAAGGGCTGGAAAATTGCTTTGGGTTCTTGGCAGGAGCATGCCAAACAGCAGGGGCTGGAGAAGAAGCACCATGCTGGTGGCATTAGGAAGCAAGTATCAGTCCTTGGAAATTATGCAAATAGTGGCTGAAAGCAGCAAGAAATCTTGAGCCCGCCTTCAATGCTGGTGCTCAGCCAGGATGCCGTGCCATTGTCAAAGCTCTACATGGCAGCATAAAAAAAATCATCATTAATAATGGTTGTAAATCAGCCTGAGTTCAGATTGCTGAGGCAGCATGTGGTGCAAGGCTACATGAGGAGGTGGATGTGTGCTGTGGTTCCTGGTGGGTGGGAGCTCCCAGAGGGGGTGTTCAGAGTAGCTCTGAGCTTTTCCATCTCTCATCTGCATCCCCTGAGCTCAGCATGGCATCACACATGCTGTGTCTTACCAGATCAAACAGTAGCATGACTCCCAAAGTGAGGAGCATGGAAGTTTGTAGCTCAGTAGGAGATGTCGTGTAACTCATGCTCCTGGTCAATGAAACATCGGTGTCCTGTTGTACATTGGCAAAATGTTAAGAAACAGCATTTTGGTCAGTTTGGGCCTTTCTTTAGATAGATGCTTCATTTGGGTCAGCAAACAATGACAAAAATGCCCAGTCTGCCCAGACTAGTGACTCCCCAAATATCCCCAACTGCAAAACATCTCTCAGTTGACTTTTAATGAAAATGCAAGCATGTTTTCTACAAAGGCTTAAATCTTAATCAAGGAATGTCAGTGTGCCTATTATTGCAGGTCTTGTGATTGATACCAGTTCATAACAGCATCCGTGTCCAAACAGAAGGGAGAATGTGTATTTACTCCATGCATGTATTAAGGCATCGCAAAAGTTTTATCTGCATAATGAGTTTGCAATACTGCAAATTGTTAATGGGGCTACATCGCAAGTGGTTCTCTGCCTTGACAATCATGTATACATATCAAGATTTCTATCATAATGACAATTTAAAGGGATGACTAATTGTTTTCCTCCAATAAATCCAATTAAATCACCCTGATGTGAAGTTTGATGCTTTTGAGTGCATGAGTCTCCACCCATGTGCAAGAAAGGGAGCGAAGCATTTCTGTCTGCTCCGCTGCTTCATTGTGGTTTATGTGACAGTGTCCCTTTATGTCCCATAGGACAGTGAGATTTTTTTTCCTCCACAATTCACTCCACAGGGAAATAGATAAAAAAGATGATCAAGCCTTCAGGCATTTCCTAAAGCTGGTGTTTGGAAGTGATGCTGAGTGTCAACATGCAGAGACATGTCTCCTTAGGGTTGATACAGTTGCTGGAGACTGCTGCACCTTTGAACTGGTCCTGGTGACTTACACAGCCTGTGGTGGAAATCATGAAAGGAGACAGGATTTTCGTTAGTGTTTCCAAATCCCTTTGCTGTCAGCAGTTGTGTGGCTGCTCTATGTGCTCCATCGTTGCCTTCCCTTTTCTCCAGTCTCTGTTCCCAGTGTGTGTTATGGCTTGTTTGATTTTTTTTTAATTTTTCCCTCTTATTCTTAATTTTCTCAACTTTTATTTCTGCTTTTCTGGCTTTCACTCACTGGCAGACAAGAACCTTTTTTAAATTTTCTTTAAAAATAGCTGCAAAGTCACTACCTCCACACAAGTGGTGTGGGGCACCCAACAGGGAAGTGGGCCCATGCTTTAGGTCAAAACCCCTAGGTTGTTTTAAACCCCTGGTTCAGTAACAGAGCTGAAATGAACAGCAGTGATAATGGCCAGCTCATAACAATATTAAGAAAAACACAAATTACTTAAATAGCTTTTACATTTTGAGTGAGGAAGCAACCACTAGAACTGATAAAATTAGTATTTCAAAGCTATGTTTTGCAACCATGGCCTCAGAACGAGGATTAGATGCTGGACTGTACTGGGAGAGATGAGACGACCTCCCGTTTGTGCCTTGAAAAAGCAAATCCATGGGCAGGTACAGCTTTGGAAAAGTACATCCAAATACAAAAATGCTGGCAAGGAGTGGGCTGGAGTGTGACACTGAGGCACAGACGTGTGATTTGCAATGTTGGGAGGAGCAGCAAATCCTGTACAAAGACTCCACAGAGTTCCCATATGACAGCAGCCTGAACTCCGACTATCCCTTCATATCCAGGACCACACTCCCACCTGTGTAAGTTAGCTCTCCTGCTTTCACTTAAATTCTGCAGACTTATGGTAGTTGAAGGTCTATCCCACATTTCCCCATAAAAATAAAATTTTGGCCAGGAAAACCTTCTTCTCGCATTTTTAAAATCACAGGTTTCTCTGTAGGCTCTTTGGTCACTCAGTGTGCAGTAAGCTTTTCCTAGCTCCCAGTGAGACAGGACAGAAGATCACCACAGGACCATTGAAATCCTCATGCTGTAAGATGGGCTCTTGATGTCCTGTCGGTATTTACTTGATCTTTGTGTGTTTTGCTCACCGTTATGGGCTCAGCAACAAATTCTTGGCTGTTTGAAACAAGTGAGATAAAATGTCAGCACAGAGAAGCCAAAGGGAGAAGACTGAGATGGAGCTACAGAAAATATTGTGTTTGCAACTTTGCCAAGATCCACAGCCATGTTTGAACTGGAGGGAAGGGGACTGTCCTTACTTTGAAGGCTTTCAGAATGTTGGTTTGCCCTCAGGGTCTGACTTATGCTATACATCAGCCTTCCTTTATGCTATCCCAAGCCCATTTCCTAGCTCCTTTGATCTTTGCCACTGTCCCTCAGCAGAACCAAGGTTTCTGTGGGCATCACTAGGCTATGGGCAGCTCTTCTTTCACAATCAAGAGGAGTTTTGCATGAGTGGTGTCTTTAGAAGCAGAGCATTGTGCAGATGCCCAGCTTCAAAGACCATCCAACCCTGAGATTCAGGGCCCCCACAGCCACGTGATGCTGAGAAGAATTTATGCACAGGGCTTTCAGCCACAGCACTTGCTTCTTTGCGGTGTAGAGAGTGCTACCCTTTTTCTGGTTATGCCTACACTGTATTTCACCCTTAAGGCCAAACCTACCTCTCAGCTTGTCCATGCATCCACAAAACCATATTTTCAGATATGGCCTTGCAAGTATCCCTTTGGTGACTCCATGAGGAGAGAACATGGGTCTGCACTGACACAGAAGAATCCCAAGACACCATAAGCTGCTCTAGGGGCAAGGGGACATACTATTGCCCATCATATTATGCATCATCTCACCCCTGGACATCTCTCAGAAAGGTCTACCTTCATCACTGTGGATATGTGCCCTGCTCAGCACATCTGAGTCCTTGTTTTGATGGGGTCTCTCAACAATGCTGGATTACTGTGATGAGAACCATCTTTTATAACTGTGGGAGTGGGAATGAAGGACCATCTGGATCAGCACTGCAAGTATTTAACTGAGTATTTCCAGATTGTTTGGCATTTGGGCTTTCTGGATTACATTGGGATAAATTCCTGACTTACGAATTCTGTTTACTTACCCTGAATTCAAAAGTTTCTTTTCTTTTTTAATCAATGGGTTTTTCATTTTTATAATTGCAATATTCTGGTAAAATTACGGTCAATTAATGGTTCATTTACCTTCACAAAAGTGTTTTGTTTAGGAAAATTAATAAAAATAATAATAGAGCTGAGAGGTAATTTGTTGTTCCCATTGAACTCATGAGCTTTGTGCTTTCTTTGGCACCATACAGACTCTTGTATGTTTTTCATTTTCTTTCTTCAGGGCAGAAGCAAGACCTGTGTTCACGTCTCTGCCTCAGCTTGCAGTCTAGCAGTGACTAGAAATGTGTAACAAATCTCAAAAAAATACCTCTTTTTGTTGGAGGCCAGCTGGGCAGGTATCCTCCATATTGAAGAGTCATATATCACATGTGTAGCAGAGCTACTTTAAGTTTGCCATTGTTCAAAGCAGCATCTGAAATGCAACTTTCCCTCCCAGTCTCTTATCCACTGCAGCTCCCACCATTGTGCCACAAGAGTCACAAGCATGGTGAACCCATACTGACCTTCCATGGCAGTTGATAGATAAACTCCTGTTCTCAACAGATAGGACACAGGCACATGATGAAGACACACTGGAGCTGTCATATATGTAATACAATACAAGACAATGTAATTTATTATTGTATTAAATTATGCTGTATTGTAACAATATAATATCTCTGCCATACCAAAGCAGAGGGACAATGTAGCAGAAATAGAAGGTTTGGGACTAGGCTACTCTGCCTTTTCAGTACTCAAATGATAGGATTTTATAATGTATTTCAAGTGTGGAAAGAAGAAAGAGGACAAGCTTTCAGGTACTTTTTGGTCATAATATCTAGAGATGAAGTACAGCTATGATCAAGCTAGGGCTGAACTCTCAAGACAACGTTTAACTTCCCAGCCACAAAACATGTCAACATCAGAGTCCACTGTTCAGTCAACTGATGATCATTTTGTAGGCTCATGTTGAGGGACTTCCCACTCCTGTACCCTCCTTAATCATTTGTAAAACTTACATGCTCATTTCTGATGTCCTTTGCAAGGATCTCAAGACAGAATCACAAAATGGTTGAGGTTGGTAGGGTACTCTTGGAGGTCACCTGGTTCAACTCCCTGCTCGACAAGCAGAGTCACCTAGAGCAGATTTCCCAGGACCATGTCTAGATGGCTTTTGAGTATCTTCATGGACGGAGACACCACAGCCTCTCTGTTCATGGGCTTCACCAGAGCAGGGCAACAGACTGCAGCATTGATTGAGTCTGTGCTAACAAGTATAGATAATCATAGAATCATAGAATGGTTTCAGTTGGAAGGGACATTAAAGATCATCTAGTTCCAACCCTCTCACTACGGGCAGGGACACCTCCCGCTAGACCAGGTTGCTCAAAGCCCCGTCCAACCTGGCCTTGAACACTTCCAGAGAAGTTAGTTAAGGAACCCAAAGAACAAAAGAGCAATTCAGGTTTTGCTTTCAACCTTTACCTATTCCTTCTTTTTTTTTGCACAGATGAGCATCTGTGCAAAAAGGCGTTGATTAAGTCAGTAGTCTAAATGCTTTCCTGAAGGACATCTTGCTGTGATTCTCTAATGCTGGCTAGAGGAACATTTAGGGCAGAAAAGTCACTTATGCAGCAGGTCCCATGTACTTGAGTTTACCAGTGGTTCACGTTAAATCTATGGGCAGAACCAACTGTTTAGCAATTCCACTGGAAGAAAGACAAAGACCTTCATGAAAGAGCCAACAGCTGTGGTTAAGAAGGATTTATTAGCAGGACACCTAGAGGCTTTACTTATCTGTGCAAAGGAGGTGGTGACAGACTGATGAGATGATTTACCTCCAAATGTGGCTGAACAGATGGACAGGGTCTTGACATCTGTGCCTGGAAGTCACAGTGCCCGGGTCTACATACGGCTACTGCATGGCCCAGAAGGGCTGTTGTGCTGTGCGCCCAGGCAATGCTCCTCAGCAGGCTGAGGGACCTGTGCCAGGCTATGCCCATCACCACCAGGTTGATTGTAATAAGATGAGCTGGGGACCTCGTCTGGAAAGCACTTCATTCTTTCAATTCTCCTGTGGCAATGTTAATACAGTAATTCTGTTTAGCATCAGCCTTGTAACTTGTTTTGATTATCTATGGCCTTATGGTGGTGGTTTAAAGATACTGATTTATTGATTTAGTCTTAATTGGGTCCTGAACTGGGTCATTGCATCATTCTATCTTTACTTGCTTTAATGAAAGTCTAGCAAATTAAACTGGTAATGTGATTGCTTAGAGGGATTTTTGCCTGTTCATGATTCTTAGTGAAATCCATTAAAAATGAAAAAAAGAATAAGCTTATCCTACTGAAATGCCATTTGTATCATGAATACTGAGTGAATCTCAGAAAATCAATCTGCAGCACCCTTGGCTCTTCCTCCAAATACACATCCTCAGAGAGAGAAAATTTAGCACATCAGCAAACATCCCCAAAGAAGAGGAATAGATGGCAGAAAATAATAAAATATAAAGCTAAAACTTGGGTTCAAGTTCCCACTTTACAGTCTTCCTTTGACTTTGAATCCAAGTTATTTAGGAGAAGACCTAAAAACCTGCTCAGATCCCAAAAGTGAACTTCACCTCAGCAGCCAGAGCACATCCTGAGAATCCCTTCTGTTCAGCCCCGATCTCTGTAGGTTTTGGGGTCTTACATCATGTCCCAAAACCTTTGTCTCATCCCCTTTTTCTTTCCTAGCAGCTTGGTGTCCAGACAAACATTTTAGGCAGAGGATTCAGCACTATCCATGAGAAGGATCATTTTCTCCCTCCTGTCTGCCGTGACATCCATGAGAAGCAGCCTTGGCTGTTGTGGCTGCCTTCCATCCCTACTGGGTGCTGCCTGTTGCCTGCACAAGTCCTTCCCACCTCCTTCCCGATGGATTTCCAGCAAGGCTGCTGCATCTGCAATGCGTTTTCTACCCACAGGGCTAATGAGCTCTGTGTTGCCACAGCTGCCTGTAACTTCTTAATGTCCCCCTTCTTTATGGCTGGAAATAAGCTCCTTCCTCTCACTCCTTGCTCATCACTGAGGAACGTACATCATGTCTCACTTGACTCTGGCTCCTGCTGCAGAGAAAATATCATTACTCATCAGCAGTGTGAAGCCCTCCAGCAGCTCTTCTCATAGATCCTGAAGCCTATTTCTGTCAAGAATACAAAGAATCTGCTTCAAAGATAAAGTTGCAAAACCAAAGAAAATCTGCAGTCAATTAAAAACAACGAGAATTAAGCGTACAGCAGATGAGGAACACAAAGTTCAGATCAGCTTGATGCCCAGCATGACAATGCAATTTACTTTATCCCATTAGCAGAACAGGGATAAAACAAAACACGGATTTTTGTCTCCACATGGGCTGACATCGCTGGAAAGCTTCCATCAACTTTAATTAAAGCAGTGTGATTACATTTTCCTTTCTGCAGCCTCTTTAGGCCCTGAGTCAGTGCACACAACTGGGTACCCATCACGGATGCTCTGGGTGCAGCGCTAACCTCGCTCCATTGACCAGGGCTGGATCTAGAACCCATATAGCTTGTCCTGGCCTGCCCACAGCTCTGACTGCAGGGCCACGCAGCCTTAGCCACCGCGGTCGAAGTCAGCTGTCCCATCTGAGCTCACAATATGCATTTTAAGACAGTTGCAGTCGGAATAAAAAGCCTCTACCAGGCCAAGCCCACCACATCAGAAGGAGATGCAACATATTTGCGAAGCCAACGCAAAGCGTGGTGGTTTAGTTTTGCCTGGAAAACATAAAGTGGGCAAGCTCTGTCCCTGCCACAGGATGGTTTCATATTTGCTGCCTTTGATGGATTTTCAGCCTTACTGAACATGGTTTGGGAGCTGCAGAATCAAATGAGGAGAGGATGGACTTGCTTTCACTCCATGACTGCAACAGCTGGCAGGTGAGACGACATGCCGCCAGCTGTGTTTAGGATGTTGTGTGAGTCGTATGTACCCGCAAGGCTGCACTTGCATGATTGCCCTTGGAAGGATGGAGCCATTAAGGAGAAAACTTAAAAACCTGCTTAGAACCCAAAAAAGTGAACTTCTGAGGTCTTGGGCAGTTGCTTATTGCCTGGCATCTGGGATGGGTCATTGTCGTGGTTTGACCCTGGCCAGCAGCCAGGTACCCACACAGCTGCTCTCTCACTCCTCCTTCTCCACTATACTGGGGGAGAAAGTATTTCAAAGCGCTTAAGGTTTGAGATAAGGACAGGGAGATCACTTTCACTTACCGTCCTGGGCAAAACAGACTCGATTTTGGGGAAATTAATTACATTTATTAAGAGAACAAATGAGGAGTATTGAGAAGTAAGAAAAAAAACTAAAACAGATCTTAAAAGCAGAACACCTTCCCCCCATCCCTCCCTTCTTCCCGGGCTCAACATCAATCCCGGTTTCTCCACCTCCTCCCCCTGAGCAGCGCAGGGGGACAGGGAAGGGGGTTTTTGGTCAGTTCATCCAACATTGGTTCCACCGCCTCTTCTTCACTCTGGAGGAGGACTTTTCA
>NW_009707489.1:0-5210 GCF_000703405.1 Apaloderma vittatum
TAGGAAAGCCTGCAACTTTCTGCAAGCGCAGAGGGGTTTCACAGTTCTTCACTGAAATGTGTGTGGTATCTACTGTATGAAATATTTAAATATATAAACAGGCTGCATCCTTAGCATAATGCAGGGCTCATAGCCTGCAAAAATGTCTTCTGTCTCATTTTGTATACAACTTGTTGTATTCGTTAAAAGAGTCAGTAAATGTGCATGTTGAAAGACAGTAGGAAACAAAACCAAAATTGTAGTTTTTAATCCACTGCATCAGTAACATTTTGGTGAACTTTTTTCCGCATAAATTTTTAGAAACATTTTGATTTTTCTATTGATAAGGTTACAAGAACAAGCTAAGCTACAACTGAATACTAAAAAGTATAAAATATCCTAATAATGCAGATATGTATCTACTGTGTATCATCTGGTGTGATGATCAATAGCTCTGCATAATAAGCAGAGGTTTTAAACAGTATGACTTAAAAATGTTCCAAATAATATCGTGTATAATCTCTAGCACAACACCAAAAAATCAAAGCCCAATTAACTTACAATTACCTCAGTACTGAAATTAAAATACTACTTCTGACTCACATTCAATTAAGTCACAACAAAGTTGACAAACTATATTGCAAAGACATTTTCGTTCAAGTGGAAAATTCATGTTGCAACTTTTTTTTGTTACAAATGTGACTATTTCTCTTCCATAAAGATACATCAGGTCACATTTGATTATGTGGGTTTAGTAAAGGAACCAGATGTATACAGTAGGAAGAGTGTAAAAAGAAAAAATTTTTAAAAATATTCCAGCATACATTTTTCTTGCTTATTTCTTTCTGTGCCTTAGTATTTACACAGAAAACAAATACGAAGGGACCATCCCAGGCAAAGCTTAAGAATTTCTAGCTTACTGGAAACGGGCCAGAAGAATTTGGGTGTGTGAGTATCTTTAAGCATAATTGTAACTGAGGTTGAATTATTAGAATTGTAAGCAGATTATCAGCAGATTTCTCAGTTACCTTTTGGTCTAAACAAAAACTTACAGAACATTAGTATCTAAACTTAGGTCTTCTGGATGGAAATGCACAGAAAGGAACCAAAGGAAAAAAAAGCACCTTTTTTTGAGCTTTCACGCTATGAGATCTTTAATTGACAACAAATGTTAAAGTACTAGAAGCAGAGAAATAAAAATAATTTTTCTGAGGTTCCAGGCCTCTTCTACTGATTTTGATATGAATGACTTTGGTAAGAGCTGAAAGTTAGCAATCATTTGAATTACCCTTCACTCATCCTTATGAAACACCGTGGATTTGAAAATTACAACTTGGTACCTACCTACAGGTAGGAATCAGTGTCCAGTGCATTCACTCACCCTTTCATTGCGAGCTTACCTCCTAATTTCTCTTACTCAGAGAGTAAGTGTGCAGAAAATACGTGCACTGTACAAAGAGCATTTTGTAACTCCACAACAGCACAAGCAGAAAGCACAGTTGTTAATAGGTAAGAATATCATTTAACCCCCACTCCCAAGCAGGAAAGCAATACCCAGAACACAGGAAACTGAGCTGAGAAATAATACATAGCTTACCTTTTTAAACATAACTAATGAGATAACAGCAGATGCTGTGAAAAGCGCAGCTATGATTATCATCATAATGCCAACAGGAATACTCTTATTAAGACCAGTAAGAGATGAAATCCACCCACTGAAGGAAAAAGAAAGGACAAAATTTACTAGCAGAAAACATGAACTATTCATCCACAAGTATCCACATCGAGGGAAGCTTTTTAATCTCCTGGTTCTCATAAATTTGAATTTTCTTTTTAAAAATGTCATGGGAATTTTACGTAAGCATGTTTCAGTTCTGTACTAAGCTTTTAGAGCTTAATTTCTGTTTTTCCCAGTGCATGCAGTGAAACTATATCAAAAATTATAGTAAATATGACTATCCTTGAGCAAAAATAAATAAAAATAAAAAATAAATTGGAGAGCTGCTCATTAACCTTAGGGTTTGGGGTTTTTTTGTCATTTCAGACCAGTTTAAAGACCTGATTTCATGGAAGAGAAAATGGCCCTGAAAAGATAGCTTCTAACTTCTTAAAATATAAAACAAAAACATGCCATGCAGACACACAACTTCTGTGTGGGAAGACTCATATAATTGTATCCACACACTGATGCTTTTTCAATTAAGGTTCATATGATAATTTTTTGAAGTTGATAGCAACAGATTAACTCATAGAAAAAAATTGCTGTATCAGTATCTACTTCAAACATTTCAAAACTGAAACACCAACAGAAAAATACAATATCAAACCTGAAACCATAATGTTTTATTTTTCTTAAGGCAACCTGCTTTTTAAGGTGGAAAAGATTCTTCCATGGAAACTAATGAAAAGCAAACTTAGTTCTGTTAACCCAAACAACCTTAAAACTTTCCTCTACTTGTTTCAAGTTGCTTTCATATCTCCTATGTCCAACTAGAATCTATCACTAAACTCCAAAGCCCAAACTGTAATTAGCATTTTCTGATAATCTGGCTACTCTCCATACTCCTTTCCCAAGCATGCTGAAAGGCACACTCCACAAACTGGGAGAGTCAGCCACCTAAAGTAGTTTTTAATTCTGCTGAAGTCAATCTACAAAATCTACAAAAATGCAAAATGGTGGAGTCAAAAGGAAAAATAATAAACCAGGATCTTTGCTCACTTCTAAGGCAGTGCTGTTTTGTCTGCCTGACATACGTTTGGAGGTTAGCAGCAAAGACCACTGACACAGAGAAGCGTCATTACCCATCTGGCGCCCACAGTACAAGGAAGATCTGGATGTGCTGGAGCGTGTCCAGAGAAGGGCCATGAGGATGATGAGAGGGCTGGAGCACCTCTCCTGTGAAGACAGACTGAGAGAGTTGGGTTGTTCAGTCTGCAGAAAAGAAGGCTCCGAGGAGACCTTATTGTGGCCTTCCAGTATCTCAAGGGAGCTACAAGAAAGTTGATGAGGTACTTTTTAGGATGTCAGGTAGTGACAGGACTAGAGGGAATGGATTGAAGCTGGAGATGGATCGGTTCAGATTGGACGTTAGGAAGAAGTTCTTCCCCATGAGGGTGGTGAGACCCTGGCACAGGTTGCCCAGAGAGGTGGTGGAAGCCCCGTCCCTGGAAGTTTTTAAGGCCAGGCTGGATGGGGCTCTGAGATGCTTGATCAAGTAGGGGATCTCCCCACCCATGGCAGGAGGGTTGCAACTAGATGATCTTTAACGTTCCTTCCAACCCTGACAGTTCTATGATTCTATGAACTACAGCACTGCCAGTCATAGCTCTCCATGCCACCAGCTGGCTACCTACAACGATGCTTTTAGTTAATTCAAGTGTGTTGTCTTTTTTCCAAAGGGTGGTGACTGATTCCCAATAACTTCTCCTTGTAAAATCTAAATATTTGACCTTGTCGACTCAAACAAAAGATAATACATATAAAAGCTGCTTATAAAATATTATATACTTGTAAGCATCAGAAAGAAAACTGTTACAGAATAGGGAGCTGACTCAGACAAATAAGCTTTACAAATAATATTAAAGATGTACCACCGCTATATTCACCCGAATACCTTTTTGACTCATCAAATTTTAAGCCATACATTCCCTTAATAAGTACTAAGTATTAATAAAATTAGAAGTAACTAATGATACAAAATAATACGTGAACAGTATATTATTTCATTTTTCTCTATGTTTTGCTTATGCCTCTATCTTAAATATAGAGCCAAAATACAGGAGGTAATGAATAAAAGAACAGTTTAGTGGTTAACACTGAAGGATAAAATTTTGACCAGCCTAATAACACAAGTACCTCATACTCATGCAGTATGTGTCACCCACTTTTTCTAGTTAAGAGCACTTCAAATACATTTTTTGGGGTGCTAAATACAACAATTCCAGGGAACACAAGATTTAAGAAGAAAAAACAACACAGACTGTATTGTAGTTGCTATATCAAATATGAGTGTTTCTCTTACACACAATACACTACAGCAAAAAGAATACTCACCAGTTTCCCCACCTTTGAAATCCTGCAGCTTGAAGTACATGTACAGCAAACTGACAGATATATACAAAGAAGAACACAAAGAACCTGAATGAACTGTCACTCCTGAAAGAGGGGGGGAAAATCATTAAAGCAACCAGGAAATTAATGACTCTTTGCAAATATTGTATTACCAATCTAAATTTTTTTCTGCATTAACTAGAGGAGAAATCTTTTCATTTATTGAACAATGACTTGAAGTGTCAATGATTCTGTGAGTTTGTAGAGTCTTTATGTATATCACCCTTCTCCTTCTTCTATAATACAGTATTTTTGACATCTGCACCCCTAACAGAGGTGAGAATAGGAGGAAGATACTATTTTTTAGTATTCTGTTCAGCACACAGCAGGGCCTCTTACACCATACACAGAAGTTTTGCTACAATGCTTGAAGAACAGAATTTTGCTTTAATTTCACTCTGAAGTTCACAGTACTGGCAGGACGGAAAGAAAATATTTTACTTGTAGTAAATAAATAAATACTTGCAAATGACATCTAATATGGAACTACTGAAACATAGTAGAAGCCAGAATACTGAAGCAGGTGTTGCTTAGGAGTAAAATATACAAAATATGTTTGCTCTCTAAATTACTAAAATGCCAGCCTGACTAAGATGGAAAATACTAAAAAAAAACAAATAAAAATGAACAAGCAAAATCTCAACAAAGACTTCAACTTATTACTATCAAAAGTAATGATCATATGAAATGCTTAATATAATAAGAGTTTTCAAGAAAGCAGAAATCACTTAGTTTCATGAGTGGTGTACCCCGGGGCTCAGTGCTGGGGGCCCTCCTGTTTGTCTTTATCAAAGATGCAGAAGAATGGATCAAGCGTACCCTTGGCAAGTTTGCAGGTGACACCAAATGGAGCAGGACTGTTGATCTGCTTGAGGGTAGGGAGGCTCTGCAGAGGGATCTGGACAGGCTGAATCGATGGGCTGAGATCAGATGTATGAGGTTCAATAGAGACAAGTGCCAGGTCTTGCCCTCGGGTCACAACAACCCGAGGCAGCACTACGGGCTTGGGGAGCAGTGGCTGGAGAGCTGCAAAAGGACCTGGGGGTGATGATGGACAGCCGGCTGAACGTTAGCCAGCAGTGTGCCCAGGTGGCCAAGAAGGCCAACGGCATCCTGGCCT
>NW_009707489.1:5223-34561 GCF_000703405.1 Apaloderma vittatum
CAGGGCAGTGATTGTCTCCCTCTGCTTGGCACTGGTGAGGCTGCACCTTGAGTACTGTGTTCAGTTTTGGACCCCTCACTCCAAGAAAGACATTGAGGTGCTGGAGCATGTCCAGAGAAGGACAATGACGCTGGTGAAGGGTCTGGAGAACGTGTCTTATGAGAAATGGCTGAAGGAACTGGGGTTGTTTAGTCTGGAGAAAACGGGAGACCCTATCACTCTCTACAACTACCTGAAAGAAGGCTGTAGTGAGGTGGGAGTTGGTCTCTTCTCTGAAGTTACTAGCAATAGGATGAGAGGAAATGGGTTCAAGTTGTGTCAGGCAAGGTTTAGACTGGGTATTAGGAAAAATTTCTTTACTGAAAGAGTGGTGAAGCATTGGAACAGGCTGCCCAGGCAAGAGGTGAAGTCAGCATCCCTGGAGATGTTAAAAAAAGGTGTAGACATGGCACTTTGGGAGATGGTTTAGTGGTCATGGTGTTGTTGGATTGACATTTGGACTCGATAGCCTCGGAGGTACTTTCCAACCTCAATCATTCTATGAGTCTAGGACTCTAAGTTACAGAATCTGATTTTGCCTTTATTAACAGCTCTTCCTCCAGAAGGGAGTTTGTTAATTTCTGTTAATTTTAACCAGTTTAATTCAATAACTATTTCATTTTCAGCTGAGCAACTGACCCAAAGTTGAATATGCAAGTAGTTGTTTTTCCTTTTTTAAACAATCAATATTCACTATGAAAACCTCTAGATTTACTAGCAAGTGTTATCAAATTTAAACTATGATTCCTCAAAGATGTGTGGGTACAGCAATACCCCCTTGGTTAGCAAAAAGGAATATCTCATTCTAAAGGCTATGCTTAACTGCAATTCCTAGCTATCAAACTTTCGCTACAAGAATTAGTGCATTTTAACTGAGAATATACTGAGTAATTTCAATGTAAAAAATTTCCCAAGAAATACCATGGATCACAGTATATGCCAATTTTGACCAAAGAAAGAGTTCAATTTTGTATACAAACCAACCACTTTATTCTTAAACACAAAGCTGACACACCTCACGCTTCTGCACTCTGCAAAGATTCCTTATAGCTAAAAAAAATACTTGTGTTTGATTATTATATACCTGCTCTATTAATTCTCAAGAATATAAGTCTACTTCAATCACAGACACTGTAGGCCACTTAACAACGTAAGATTTTTAAGCACAGAATTTTATGAAGTTCATTCAGGAAGTAAAAAAATCTAAGAAACTCTTAACTATTTCTCTACCCAAATTTTTAGTGTGAAGACACAGAGATTTAATAAAAATTTTCTTTAAAACTGTTATCACTCTAATACAAAGTTAAATATTTCCTATAACTATTTTGTCAGCAGTAGAACCTATAAATACTTGAAGGAAAATTCCATGATATTCCTAACGATTGGCATTTATGTTTCAAACACAACAACTGAATTAATGCCAAACACACTACTTGTTTGTAATGAAAGCATATTAAGGGATTAATATAATGATCATCAAGCAAATTCTTCAATGTTAATGCATTAAGTAAGTTTTTAAATATCCTAAGTCAAGCTGAAGTTGTTACCTGAAAGCTCCATAAAGCGGTCTGTACCAGCAGACAAAAGAACAAGGGGTAAAAAGCAAGAACCAGAGAATACTCAATCCAAAATCAACCCCTCGTGTAGCATCAACGTAAAACCAGGCCAAACATCCAAAGATATTAAGAAACAGTGTCACTGTATGGACTGTAGAAGCAAAAGCAAAATAGTCTTAATTAAGTTATGTGTATACAATAAATTATTACAACTGTTAAAGTAACACCCAAACTTAGCATTTTTAAATAAAGAATTGGCATACTGACAGGAAATCTATACCCTCAGCAATAAACTCATTTTTATGCATTTTTCTAACTTTCAGGTAAACCTTCTAGTCACATGTAGAGTACTGAACATGAAAATTCAAGTAGTATCGGGAATATAGTGAAGGAAAATATCCTGTCATAAAAAAATTCGCAAACATTTTCAAACTTCAAATGATGTAAAAAAGAGGTTGCTACAGTTGCAATACTTCACCAAACCCAGAAAACTTTGTACTTCTAAAAGCATTTAATGCATCTATATATCTTAACACTATTCTAAGCAGCCAGCAAAGCAATTCATTTCAGAATTTGTGTGTGTATGTCTTATAAAGCACAACAAAGGATACAAACCCAAATTCCTGCCTTCCTTTGATAAATATAAGATGAATATAAGAAAGCTTACTAAGAGATATTTTTTCTTTTCTCTAGTCAATATTGGAAAACAGGGAGACATCCTAGATGACTAGAAACATCCACATTCTCATGGAGTTTTGAACTTTTCAAAATTACTACTTTTTTTTGTAATTGCAATTATGGTAACAGGACGAGTTTTAAAGGAATCAGTGCAGAAGAGGGTTAAAATGCCACAACCACTACTGATACTTATTAGCACAATAAAACCAGTGACATAGGGGTCCACTTCACTGCTGTCACAAAGACTATCACCTGAAAAAATTGAGTATTAGCAAGCTACAGATGAAGACAAGAGACTTCACTGACAATTCTCTGTTCACTGCACTCGACTTTCTGTCTGCTTGCTGCAAGATACAGAAAGGCACTTACTTGTTCTCTGAGCCAATGGTTCCTCTAAACAGCCTAGATAAGCTTTGCTGTTATATGAACAGACAGGTGTTTTTATTTTCAGGGTAATGGTTTTAAGCACCTTCCACCTACTTCTACCATGGTTTAATTTGAAGAGACAAGTTATTAGAAGACAATGACCACCTGGGGGCTGAAATGACCTGAGGCTTTGCCAGAAGTCTGCAACATGCAATGTCTGTATGACAATAACTTCACAGCTATATCAACACAGCACTTCATACAAAGTGACGGAAGAAAGCCTTCTCCCAGTTTAGCTGTGGATGCAGCTGGGATTAAGAAGTGGCATTCATGCCAGACTAAGCATGAACAATGGGAAATTGTGTTAGTTTAACAAATACTCAGATTCTACTTAATTTTTATTAGTGTGACATACCTAGTACATACGAATTCTACATATACATTCCCTGTTAATTTCAATTAACTACATTTTATCAACTATTAATGTTTGAAAGTGAATTGTAAATAAAAAACACAATTTGCATCAATTGTATTTAGCATCTACAATATTGATACTATTATTCTGCAGTTCCAGTTGGGACTGTCTGAAAATAGATTTTTGTAATAAGTTTCATTTCAGTAATGTTCTATTGACAGTATTCTCCGGAAACTGAAGTCTTCACTAGTACATATGACAGAAGAATGCATTTCTTCCCAGGAATCAGCTGGAACATCACTTTGTAGTGGATTGCCCCTAAAATGAACCAGTTTGAATCCACAAGGCAACTCACAAATGAGGACAAAGCCAGTGAAGTTTGACCACACACAGTCTTGGGAGTACAGAGTGGCTTCAAATGTAGCTTAGGCTTTTGTTCCTTGTCTGTTCTGCTCTTTCAGAAAGCAGGCAGGTAAGAAGTGCAAGCCTGACAAAAGACAGAAGTATTTTCCATAGGAAAAAATATACTCTAAACCTGTCTTAGGTTAGTACATAGCATAAGCACACACTATCAAAAACGTGAAGGCTTTTTTTTTTTTCCTCTCTACATAACATATTAGGACTTCAGCTAAAATACTGGACACTATAAAATTCTTGATGCTACTACTCCATAATAATATCAAATAGACCAAGCAGTTTGTCTGTAAGATTCACACAAGCAACCAAACAAACTTCTACAAAATGTAACCTACAAAGAAAGGCTGAGTAAACTATGCTAATTTAACCGAAAGGAGATGACTAATGGAGATAAATGTGTTTTCTATAATAACAACAGAAGAACAGGAAAGATCAAAACCAAGAAGGGATAATTTAATTATATAATGGGAAACATCTTCTAATGATGTAAGACAGCTACACACTAGAATAAGCTCAGAGGGAGTTTATGAAGTGTCCATCCTTCACAGCTCTTCAGGAACAGACAGAGCAAGCATCAACACAGACTAATATATGTACTATTGATCGTATCCTCAGACAGAAGGATGGATGAGATGAGAGTCTCCTAAACAGAAAGAATACCATAGAAGTTGGGACTTCAGGGTATTATTTTTCTACCAGAATCTACAGTCACAGGTCTTTTAAAATCCATAAAAGTCTTGTTCACAGAAAACAGAAACATTCACAATCTACATAAACTAACAAACCCAAATACCACAAAATCTTTCCATGCAATTAAGCATCAGTTTGGTTTGTTACTTTAAATAGAAAATATTCTTTGAAAATTGGTACAGCTCATTTTGTACATGCTATCAGCCTGTAGGAAAAGTAGCTGGAAGACACAGGCTTTTAAGCCAAAACTTCCTGGTGTTAGATATGGATCAAAAGACATGGGACATTTCACTAGTAACAAAACAGAAAGATCTAAAAAGTAGTGCTCAGTGCTAGAGAGCCAGCAAAACTGTAATTCTGTCTGCAAGCCACTAAAAGAGCAATAGTCACAAACCCAAGAAAGAATAGTAAATCTCCACTGGCAGCTGACAGAAGACATTGCTAATTGATTGCTGTAGTTCACAAAAACAGCCAGTAAAGAAAGGCTCTCCCCAGGGAAAGAAAAGGGAAAAAAAGTGCAAAGATAAAACCACATCAAAGAATCAGAAAACTCTCGACTTCTGATACAAAAAAAGATGGATGAATTCATGGAATGATACAAACAGACTTGTCTTCTCATACGATAAAGAGCATACAGATCTGAAACAGGTGAAAAAGGTTCCTCAGATACATAAAGACCAAGAATAAATTACTACTAACCACAGAAACACATAGAAAAACAGGAATAGAAAGGTTTCTCCTAGGGCTGCTAAAAAGGAAGAGGAGAAATCACCTACTTTAAAGAGTGCTGAGCATACAGTACTAGATTTACCCATTGTCATTAATGCACACAGAACTCCTAGGCCTTACAAGATCTATGAAGTTCTTAAAGAGGAAATAAAATGTAGGTAGAGCAGAGAGCAGAGAGCAGCAAGCAGAAGTAGACTGTTTTGCTATGGTAATCTCAGTGCCTCCACTGAGGACGTACAGTCACTCTAATGAAAAATGAGCCAAACCATGTAGATACAATCCTGGGAAAAAAGAGTCACAAGGATTGATTCACCATCCAGCCCTAAGGCATAGAATTATGTACTCAATCTGTTGGATTTCGGGGCTAAAGCCTGAAGTAGATTTTATCTTTCTCTTCCCTCCTTCCTGAGTAATCCCTAGGTTAAAGCATAGTAAAGTTAAAGAAGAACAAGAGGACTCAGTTACAAACTCATTCTACCTAAAAGAAATTGTCATGTTAGCGTAAAAGCACAACTGCTATATATTTTGAAATAATATAATGTTGCTGCTTCCTTTACTCATTGACATAAGAAGGAAAAATAGTATTAATATTAAAATTCTCACTGTCCAACTTCACCCTGTGTTTGAAAAATATGGCACTTTCAGACCAGCATCTTGCAAATGGTCACAATTAAGTAACTATCCTAAAAATTTTGAATACTTCATGTTAGGTTTCATATAAATCTTAAATGTCAGATTTATAAGAGTGACTATTCACACATTCTACAGTGGATTCAGTTGCTTATTTGAAGATTAATGACCGAGGAATTAATATAAAAAGCTGTGTACTATGTAGAAGCGGAATTAATGCTGACTGCTAATTTTATGTGTTTCGATTATGTGGTTCGATCACAGTAATAAGATTACCAGATTAACTGGTAAAATTACAGAAATCTGCTAACTAAATCTGAAGTCCTGAAAAAAAATATATCAAAGGTCTGAAATCCACATTCTTTTAGTATGCTAAAAATACATTAAAGACTTCAAAGCACCTAAATCTTTGGAACTTCCTCAGTCTCAGTGTAATTATTGGGCTTTCATCACTACGAACAAGGCAGAAGAAACAAATGTTGTGGCATTTGTACATTTGGTTCATCCAGTACTTCTCCAGTCAAAACACAGCATGTGGATATGAGTAAAATTAACCCCAAAAGGATGGTGTAGAGCATTCTTGTTGTACAAAGAACAGTTTTAACATGTACTGATTCTTCAGCTAATTTACCTTACACTATCTTTTTAAATAGACTGAGAAGATCAAGTCTCCACTATAGACGAGAAACTGTATAAATTATACAAAAGTATGTATATTAAAGCAAATGGATATCATACTTAAACTCACAAGTCTATTAATATTGACTGTGGATTATATTTCTTAATATATAATCTGATTTTAAAACCAGTAACATTATTTGTAAGTTAATAAATGGTCAAAGTTCATTTTACAACTGAAATACTTAAACCAGAAAACTGCAATACACTAGAACCAAAATGCCTTAGGATAACTCTTCTCCTTTTTTCTCTAAAAGTTTCTATGAAATAATTCAATACTTTTAAAATGGAAGCTAGCAAAAATATTTTGCTTCAAAACTTGTCTTATAGATTTAAAATAATTTCTCATTACAGATCTTGCAAAAGGCAAAGTGGCATGTATGTATCATCAAGTCTGAACAGGCATTTTGTTTTTTTTCTTTTAGAAAAAAACATAAAATAAATACTTACACATCCACAAATAGTACATAATCTTTACTGTCTTCTGGAATTCTACAGGAATGTCTACAGAAAAGTCCTGGTAGAAACAAGGACCTACTGGAAAATTCTCAGGAAGAGGTGGCCAATTATTTTTTCTACCTGCAAAATGGGGAAAAAAAAAAAAGCTTTACAATACAGTTTTAATCTCTATATAGTAGATTTGGACTTGTTCAAATTGTTTTACACATCAGTTTCATAGGATAATTCATGATACCACAACCCAAGAGTGTTACAAGCGACCCTCACACAATACTGAGAATAAACATCAGAAATAAAATACAATGAAGTGCAGACAGAGCAAATACAATATTTATCTCTGTGAAAGATTAAGCAGGCACCTGACAGTTTCTATAAAGTAATGAGAATAGAGAATTGTTCATAAAACAAGTAGATACAGGTAGAAAACAATTCCTCAGAGTTCCTTGAATTATCAATGCACATTTCCCTGAAGTCTCACCATACTGACATACAGTTGCAAGAAAAAGTACGTGAACCTTTTGGAATTTCAGAGTGTTCTGCATTAATTTGTCATAAAATGTGATCTAGCCATCATCTAAGTCAAGCGTATCGACAAATATAATGTGCCTAAAATAATAACACAAAACCAATTCTGATCCTCCATGTCTTTAAACACACTCATTCAGCATTCAAAATGCTGGTGGAAAAAGTAAGTGAACCCTTGTAATCAATAACTGGATGACTCCTCTCGGCAGCAATAACCTCAACCAGGTGCTTCCTGTAGCTGTGGATCAGAGCTGCACATCCTTCAGGAGGGAGTTTAGCCCGTTCTTCCTGGAAGAACTGCTTTAGCTTTCACACTCTTTGGATGTCTCATGTGTATGGCTCTCTTCAAGGCAGTGTCTGTTTTATGCCAGATGTAGTGCTGCGTGTTCTTTCCAAATAGTTCAATCTTTGTTTCATCAGTCCACAAAACATTTTGCCGATACCACTGTGGAGTGTCAGTGGGCTCTTTCACACACTTCAGGCATAGAGCAATGTTCTTTGTAGTAAGAAGCAGTTTCCTTCATGGTGTCCTGCCATGGGCACCCTGCTTGTTCAATGTTTTACCTACTGTAGACGAACACAGATGTTAGCCAGTTCCAATGAGGCCTTTAACTCTTTGGCTGTCACTCGGGGTTGTTTCTTTACCTCATTGATGAGTCTTTGTTATGCTCTCGGGTCATTTTGACCGGGCAGCCACTTCTTGGTAGAGTAGCCACAACCTCAAAGTGTCTCCATTTGTAGATTGTTTGCCTAACGGTAGACCGGTGAATTTCTAAGGTCCTTGAAATCACTTCGTAACCCTTTTGATCTTTACGTAAAACAACGATTCCTGACTGTAGATCCCCTGAAAGCTCTTTCCGGTGAGGCAAGGCTCACATAACCATGCATCTTGTGCGGAGCAAACTCAGAAAGTCTGAGTGTTTTTTATCAGTCAACATAGCTCTAGTCCACACCTCCAAACTCATTTTCTTAACAAGTCCCCAGGTTAATCTGACTATGATTAGCTTTTCTGAGGTCAACTCAAGGGTTCACTTACTTTTTCCTCTAGCATTTTGAATGGTGAATGAGTGTGTTCAATAAAAGACAGGGAGGATCAGAATTGGTTTTGTGTTATTATTTTAGGCACGTTGTACTTGTTGATACACTTGACTTAGATGACAGTTAGATCATATTCTATGACAAATTAATGCAGAACACCCTGAAACTCCAAAAGGTTCACATACTTTTTCTTGCAATTGTACTTCAATGAACACAAAGACTAAGGCCTGAAAAGCACTTCTCATTCTCAGAATCCTGAAAGTTTTAACACCTGGCTATCTGTAACACCTTGAACTAGTTTCCATCACGGATTATAGTCAAACTTCATAAAAAAGCTCATAAAAAAGCCCATAAGCCTCAGGAAAGGCAGCTTTTGAAAGAGTCTAAACTACTTTTTTTGTTACAGGAAGACATCCTACAGCATGCTTGTATTTTGATATAGTTGATTGACCTTTAGGACACCACAAAGGATACATAATCAGATGCTTGAATTTCCTCTTTGTTCATCTGCTCACAGGCTAGACTATATATTCTGCCAAACAAGTCATACTAAGCACAGACTCAGAGATTCAATTGAGATAATAACTGCAACAAACCTTTACCATAGCATTTCAAATTCTGGATCAAAGGAACACATTAATCACCACGTTCTAAAGTACAGCTGTACTAGAGACTAATCTAAAGGCTCCTCTATTTGAAATTCTGACAAGGTTTTGCTTGTGATTTCTATCATCAACCAAATCTTTACTAGCAGTTCATCGGATAAGATCAGAATATTTGCAAAGCTTAAATACTTGCAATATTTCTTATTTGTCTCCTCACTCAGAAAAGATGAGGCTACCAGTTCTGTTCAAACAGGTCCGAAGCACTAAGTATCTGTTTAGTTTTCTGTCACTTCTGCTGAAGGTTTTATTGAGCCTTTCAGATGAGGGGATTGGTATACAGAGCATACAGAGTGTAATCAAGTGATATTTCCATCTACATCAAAAACTACTTTGGGATTTCTTACATGAAAAATAACCTATAATATTCCAGATCTTCATTCTACTGTATATGGTTATTTTTCTCAGGACTGATAGTTCAAGACAGAGTTATGGAAAAAATTTAGGTATCTTAATAAAAATTCAAGTTACTATTTAAGAATTATATTTCATGTGCTTTCCCACTGCTGTGGTACAGATTTTAAAATTTTCAAACAAGACTGAAAGACAGGCTGGTTAAGACGGTTTGAGATCAAAACCCATGCGGTCTTGTTCTAAATACACTTTGAATACTCATATTCCAAGACTGTATCTTGATAAGCAAAGATGTAGCTCAGAGTTATTTTATTCAACACAAGTTACCACCTCAAGGTCCATTAACACAACTTTCACAGCATGCCTACACTATGAATGCAGACACCTCCAAATTAGCTTCATACAAGCACAGAAAAGGATTTTCAGGCATGCCCAAACAAATCCTCGGAAACAGGAAAGAACACACGTTACTTAGGTCAAATGCAATCCTGCACAGGACCTGAGTAGAGAAGATGGAAGGCATCGAGCTGAGTGGACCTACTAGTTTAAAGATCTTTGCACTGTTGACAACTGTGTATGACAACAGTGTCCTAGATGTGCAGCCAGCATCTTAAATTCAATGCAAATAGCTAGAGCATTGCAAAAGGCCCTGTCCTCCAAATAGAACAAAGCTACAATGTTTCCAAAGGAGTTCAAATGAGTGCACAGAAGAAAAAATCAAAATGAAAAAAATACTTTTCTCCTCAGTTCTTAACGTACAATTCCTGATTTGAAGCATCTTTTACCAAGTCATCTGGTAAAGAAACAGTATCATCTTTAAAACTTTGAGAGTCCTCTATTCAGCTTTCCTAAAGAATCCTTTAGCTTTTTCAAGGACTCTTCAAGTGCTTTGATGTGAACAACTGCAACCTAGTAACAAGTATCCAGTTTAGAAATATCCTGAAACAGGCGTGGGATATGTGAGTTCTGTTCCCTAAGGTATAGCTGAAAAAATACTGTCCCTAAACCCTAGAAAAGCAATCAATCCAAATCACCTAAGTTAGTGAAATTAGATGAAGGTCAATACATGGAGAAGGAAATTAAAAAACAACTAAAAACCACCATTATCTGGGAGAAGAGATACAGAGATTTAATTGAGACATTGAAAAGAACGAATACTGAGAAATTAAAAAAGGTTTAATATACAGACAATATCACCATGATTCTTTCCTCAGAATAGTAACAATTCCCCATTCCCAGATCCTGGCAAATGACTCTCTACAGCTGTCCAAGAAGGGAAATGGAGAGGCAGGTGCTGATCCCCTCTCCCTGGGATGCAATGACAGGACACCTGGGAGTGGTTCAAAGCCGCATCCAAGGAGGTTCAGACTGGACATCAGGGGACATTTCTTTACCAAGAGGATGGTCAAACATTAGAATCAGCTTCCTAGAGAGGTGGTCAATGCCTTGGGCCAGTTAGCGTTTAAAAGACATTTGGACGATGCCCTTAGTAACATGCCTTAACTTCTGGTCAGCCATGAAGGGGTCAGGCAATTGGACTAGATGATCACTGCAGATCCTTTGTGACTGAAAATATTCTACTGCATTCTAAAAAATTCCCTAAGAATTTGAATTACTAAGCAATTATGCAATGGAGAATTGTACCACTGCAAATTCAAAAAAACAGCACATGTGGAAATAAAATAGGACTCTAGATACAAGTGGAAAAACCACACCAAGCCAACCTTGCCGATGTTTTGCTGGGTTTTTTTTTTCCTAACTTCAGTCTGAAGTTCTTCCTTTTGAAAATGAATACTCCTATAGATCTACTTCTAGCAAAGTATCTTCAGTTAAGAATATGTAAATCTTCTAATTTGTAAAACTGTCATACAAAACCCGATGGTTTTGTACAGCACACAGGTTGTGGCAAAATCAGATACTGACCTTGACTATGGGTTCCAAAGTATCAAACGTAAAATTTTAAAAAATTAATAATAAGATAGATCTTTGTTATTTGCATAGACTATTACACCTGTAACACAGCAAAAGATAAAATGCTGCAAAACAGAGAAGTTCTACAGCTATAAATACTGACAGAAAAGAAATCAAAGAGATGGTACTTAGGAAGTTACTTCTGCTTCTCAAAATGTTCGATTGCTATTCAATAGTACTACCTAGCTATTAATCTAGAACAAAAATAGATAGGAGAGAGCAATATGTAAGAGACCATATTTAAAATTTTAAAGTGAAAATCTACACAAGAGAGGCAAGTTTTTATTCACTTTATGCACTGTCTCAAGGGAAATAAACTCTTTCGTCCTGAATAGATTACAAAACCCCCTCTTCTTTGACTGGTTTCCCAATAGCACTGTAAACTTAAAACAGTTTCTAAGAAAAAGTGTAAATTTCTGCAATTTAAAGAAGTAATTTTTTCATGCATACCCCCCTGCTGATTGAGACTCTGCATTTCCCTTTCTCTGCGATCTAGTTCAGCTGCTTTTCTTTCCAGTTCTTCTTGACGCTTTAGCAGTTCTGCCTGGGCCAAAGCATGCTCCTGAACAAAAGAAACATTGTTAGATATTGATAAAAAATGTGAACACAAAATAAATATTCCAAGCCCATTTTCTAAAATAAAGCATCTCCATTATGGATGAAGACTGACCTAATATTGCCCGAATTCATGCATTAACTGATTAGTTAAAGGCAGTATTAATTTCTACAAAACGTCACAAAAGCAATGCTAGTTTATCAAAGACATTATCCTAGAAGTGTATTTAAATAATCATAATTAAAAGGAACCTTTTGCCTGAAAGTTACAGACAAACCTTTGCAATCTGTGTGTAAGCAGGTGGTTCTTCTGTTGGTTTCATTATTGCTGGCTGGGTACTGGGTACATTAGGCATCTTCACACTTCCCGGAGGAGTCTGAGAAAATAAGACAATTTCACATATATAAATGGTGTTAGACTTGCTGTCTACTGTGCACATAATGACAATTCTGTAAAAGACATGGTGCCTAGGTAAGAGAGTGTGCTCCCTCAAAGAACTGACTGCACCAGAGATTTGTGGTAGGGGCTGTGCATTCTGGACTCCTAAGAAAGTCAAGATGGGAGAAAAGGTGTTCAGGGATCTTACAAAGGCTACCTCTTCCAGCAGACTCTGAGACCTGGGGATTCCTCTTTTCTGACTACTAGAGCCCAGCTTAGCACACCCTGAGGTCCTCTGAGAGCTCTCCATTCCAGGCTGATGGAGACAGCTATTGCTTTCCTGCTTTCAGGTTCAGCATGTAGCAAGCTGAGTGCATATCCCAGATAAACACATACCCAGGGCACTAGGAAGGCCAGCTACGCTAGCTGCCACAGGCAGGGCACTGCCTTCAACAATACCCCTACATAAAACTATCAGACTACATAGAACATAGGTACACAGAGCCATATCCCATTCCTCCTCTCCAGTTGAGCAGCACTGAAGTTCGCTATAGAAAGTACATGCCTCATTCTAGATTTACAGGCACACCAACAGTTGTGATCCCTCAGATATGGGCAGTGGGGTCCTCAGCCTGTCTGATATACCTGTCTGGATCTGGAGCTCTCTTATTTTGATGGTTAGACCAGCACAATATTCACTAGAAGATTCATCCAGATCTTTAATATTCCCCTAAATACTCCTTAATAAACTTTGCACAGTCCCACAGGCTCCCCTCAACTATCCATAATACTCATGTTTATCTTGTTTCTTCCTTATCAGTTAAAAAGTCCAGGTAAACTTTCTTTAAAGCCCCAGGTAAGTGGTTGAAGCATTGTGGTCTTTTCTTTTGTCTCTGTTATCATTTATTTATTTATTTGGTTTGTGTTTCTGCCTTTGTTTATTGCTTTCCCTTTTACTTACTACTCCTTCAAACTGGAAAAAAGTCTATAACCTTAATGAAACAGATCCTTTCACATTCTACATACAGTAACCAAGATGACTGATTTGATTATTTGGACCATCATGGAGGTTTGTAATTGAAAGGCTATGATGACTTGTAAAAGAACAGTATGTGATTAAGAATCACATATACTGTTGGATACTCTGGGATTACCTCCTTCCTCTAGGTCTCAGCCCCTCAAAAACCATATAGCTGTATCACTGTAAGAACATGGAGTAAATTCAACTACTGCAGTGCAAGGGAACAGCTGCCCAGAGTCCCATGTTGCTAGCACTGTCCATTACCTAACACACGAATGACACAGCAGTCAAGGCATCTTCCAGTTATTTTTGTCTCTTAAAAAAACCAAACAAACCAACTCTAGTAATGATATTTTCCAAGTTTTTAATACAGCAATTCAAAGTGATTGCTATATGCATTATTGTGTCTATACCTGTCATACATACACACACAGAGCGCTCAGTTGTTCAAAATGCATTACCAAAATTTGTGGATGTAGGAAAAAATTAAAGGCCTTCTTTAACAGTAGTTTCATTAAATGATGAAGTAGAAATACTAATTGTCTAATCTCATCTGTTTCAGAAAGACGACAAAAAAAGTCATCTCCATGGTGACTCTTAGAGCCGGAGACAAAACCACTGAAGATGCAGGCAATGATATTTAATCTGACATTTACACCATTCACTGAAAACTTGGTTTGGTTTAACAATCAAAAAATAAGACAGGCTTTGAAATGTGATAGAAGAGGGGAAAAAAAAAAAAAGGACTCCTGATTGCTCATGTTAGATATCAAGGCAGTAACAGCTGAGATCTAAAATCTTCTATGTCCTTTCACTCTCTTCATTATGTCTTACATTTTACTTTCCTACCCAATTTCCTACTGCAGGTATGAAGGATATAAGTTGACTGAGAGAAGGTGAATGCACTAAAAAAAACTTAAAATAAAAAAAAAATTATATAAGGAGAGCACAACTAAGCTAAGATAATGACTGTCAGTATTCAGAGCTTGAAATCACTTTCTCATACTAATAACATATCCCTGTCTGGATTTGCAATGGGGAAATAATATTGCAGTCCACTACGCTTTATTAACTTCAGTTTGCAGGAAAGGGGGAAAATAAGGTTAATGTTACAGATTACAAGATACCATCTTGCCACTATCACTAGAAATTTGGATTTCCCAACAAAGGTAAAACAAGAAACAGCAGCAAATCAAAGACCCCAGAAACTATTTGCATGTTTTTCCTCCGAGCAGGACACAAAATGCCGAGTAATATCTATCCCTATGCTGTCAGACATTGTAATCCTTCAAGTCTAAAATTCACAGACCCTGCTTCTGCCTCTGTTCGTCCAACCTTTAAAGGCATTCACCACTGTCTATTCCCTCACTTCTGTCACATAAATTCATTTGTAAATGCATAGTATGCCCTTCACTTGCACACAAAGCTGGTAGGAAAAAAGAAGGTGAGCACATGAATTATTAGCATGTCCTCAGGCACCTAAGCATATTCCTGCAAATGTATATAATTACAGAATAAATACTTACATATTCAGCATCCACAAGATACAGAGACAGGAAGGCGTGTATCATCTAAATGTTGATTACTACTGCACTCTTACCTGAATATATACTTTATTCTTTCAGTCTTGCTCTCTGCAAGTGAACTTGCAAAAGTTCTTTTCCTCTACAGAAGGAGAACTGTCCATTCAACAGGCACTTTTTATTTGGTAATATTCCACAGATTATCAAATGAATCACAGCGCATTAATGTAGAACATATTCAAGAGGACCTGAACACTGACTTGAGGATTGTCTCCATCCTCACAATTTTGTACATGACATCTGTAATGTGCAATTACAACTTTTCATACATGCACAGCTGAACATTCAAAACCAGATAACCTTAGCCATGTACTTCAGTTTTCCTTTTCCCACAGAGCTGCATGTTAAAGAACCTAAGTCAGAGTAGCTCTAGTTTGTTGTTGGCTGTTTTTTTTAAAACAAGTCCTACTGTCTTTACAACTTACAGTCAATACAAAGTAATTTTGAAACCTTTAAGCTTCAGGAAGATAAAATAAACATAATTTGTGATACTCTGAGTTGGGAGAAAAAAAAATCTGGAGACTTCTTTAATACTGTTACTGTTTGTAAATATTCTACTTTAAACGGCTGATCCAAGGCATACTCAAAACCAAGCCTCTTCCAGTCTAGCATTTTAACACTGTTTGAAACCTTACTGTTGCACTGCAAAGACTTGAATACCAACATTCCATATCAATACTAGCAGATTTCCCATAGCAAAGTTATACTCACAGATAGTAATCATCCATACCAGAAGTCTTACTGAAGTGGGGAAGAACTCAATCCTAGTTTGGCACCCTTTCAGAAAGTGACTCTTTTAACAGGACAAAGCTCACTTAGGTGAGCTTATTCACTGATTCCTCCAAATACCTTATGGTACTACCTATTCTTACACAACTTCCATTATCTCTAGGCTAGCCCATCACACATTTTACAACATCAGTCCCAAACTCTGAAAACATAATCTCACAAATCTTACCTCAAAAGACAAACAGCATGATTAGGAAATACATGTACTTACTGTTCTTGAATCAGAGAAAGGATTGTACTCATCTAGTCCTGGAGGAACATTTCTTGTCACTTGTGTAACAGAAGGATCCTAGAAGAGAAAATAGTTCTGTAAATGTATGCACATGCATATAAGCAACAAGTCAATGCTTATATAAAATTCAGCTTCTGTTACAATATAAAAAACATTTTCACTAATATATATCCTGTAAACATCCACCTCTTTTGTCTCCAAAATGACATAATTCCATTCCAAGCTTCTTATAAATCTAGATTAACACAGACAAAAGAAACTTCATCCATTTGATTTATATTTTAAAAAAGCTCTGAACAGAGAAGGGAAGGAAACTGTATCCTGCTATGTTACCACTGGACTCCGTAACTATACACACAAAAAACACAATAGAAGAAAAAAAGCTTTCAGTAACTGTTAGTTTTTCCTACTCATAAGTAACTCAAGGAAAAGTAAAAGCATTTCAGAAAAAAAGAAGCTGTCCCGCAATGGAAAAGCACCTCTGGTTTAGCTTTTACTTAAATTACTACAATTATGAAAAAGTGTAGGGTTTGGGGTTTTTTTCCTTCAATGAACTACACAGTAAGAAATACTGTCCAGGGTTTAGCTTGAGAAAGCAATTCCAGAAATGAAACATTTCTCTATGCGGGTAGGCTTGCTTCTGCAAATCAGAAGCACCCATTGCCACAGACCATACTAACTTCATTTGAAGAAAAACTGTACTTATTTCATGTGATGCCTGGTCTCACTGTATTGTTTCTGTGCCTTAATGTAAAGTTTTTGCATCTTCAGAACATAAGAACTGAAGAAAGGAAGGTTTTGTTGAAAATTGACAAATCCACACATTCAAAGTTAGTTACATTTATATTTACACAAATGCACAAAACAAACATACTATATTAAATGTATATCAAATACATGAAATAGCTATAAATACACTATTTATTTATAACTGCTATGTACAGATACACATTTCTTAATTTCAACAGTCTAGTTCAACACTAGAAAACAAAGAAGCTGATACAGACTTGGAAGAATAATTTACAGTCAAATATATTTACATATATACAAATATACAAATATATTTCCCTTAAAGACAGCTACACTTAAAACCTCTACATGAAATATTTGTGTACTAAAAACACAGTAAGTTACTTAATCTACACCTAAACAAATATACAAACTATTAAGGCACTGAAAAATAAAATCTAAATTATTAAAATCAGCATCTGTTACAAGATTAGCTTGGTCCTGACAGTAACCATCCACAGATGCAGAAACAGTGTCTTCTTAATGGCTGCAGTTAACTTATTTACAGCTAGAGAAAAAATATTGGGCAGAATATTGATCAACTCGAAAATCCTAAAGAATACAGCAAATTAAGTCTGTTTTTTCCATTAGCTACATTCACAAATTTATTAATATGTGGCAATTAAAATAATTACTAAAAAAAGATAAGTAAACAATGGCTTCCAATAAAAATACACTTCACATCAAAAATGGTAGCATTTTTGACTAAAGCATATATTTAGTTGCAAAGCAATAGCTTAATGGCATCTGAACATGAATCACCCTTTCTAAACATGTACACAAAACAATGTTACATGCAATTAAAAATCAGCATTCCTACATTACCATCACTTGGGATTTCAATAAAGCCACCCTGGTAACAGTCTCACTGACAAGTGTGCCCTGTTTTTTAGTTACTGTCCTAGACTTGGATGCCCTGTTCTAGCTAAGATTTCATCAGGTCTTGCATAAACTGATGGACTAATTCATTGTAGCATGTTCTTTCATTAAACAACCGACAAAAAATACTGTGCAGATGAACAACAAAAACAAGGGGAAGTGTGTGTACACATGTGTGTGTGTAAAATGCTGTCAAAATTTAACTGCGAATCATCTGAAACATTAAAATATGAAAAGGGAAGAATTAAACATTTGAATTAGGCATTAGTTTAGTAGACATATCAGTAAAAGATCCAAAAAGATTAAGTTAATACAGATAAGACAATTTCCTAATTTAATACACAGAATAGTAGAAAACTGTATGCAGCTGAGACCTTTTGTGTGGTGGGTGCACTCCAGCCAGAAGCCAAGTCATCACTTAGTTGGTTGTTCACTGCCCTCCACACTAAAATGAGGGAATAAATCAAAAGGGCAAATGCAAGTAAAACTTGTGGGTGCTGAGAAAAACACACTTTAACAAGGGAGGAGGAGAGGCTGAGTAAAAAAGAGGGGGAAAAAGCTACAAAACCCCACAAGTGAGGTGAAAGCAATCACTCACTACCAGCAGAGAGATGCCCACCCAGCCTTTGAGCAACGGTTACTTTGGAATATCACCGCCACTACCACCACCACCACCGTTACTGACAAGCAGACGTTACCCAGTATGGAACATCTTTCTGGTCAACTCTCCTGCTGGGGTCAACTCTCCTGCCTGTCTTCCCCTCTCAAGCTCTTGCCCAATCCCAGCCTACTCCCAGAGCGCGACGCAGAGAAGAGCAGAGCATGACACAGAGCAACACAGAGAAGGCCTGGATGCTTGGGAAGCACTGTTCAGTAATAGATGAACACTGTTTTGGTGACAAATCTGAAGCACAGCACCACAGACACTGCTGTGAAAAAAAAAGTCCAGCCCAGCCAAACCCGGTACACTTACTCTAGCCCTTACAAGATAGTGTGATTTAGCAGAGAATAAAATACTTTAATCTTTGTTCACGTTTTCAGAATGGTACCCCTTCCACAACTGCTTTTGTATCATTCCCTCTTCCACACACAAAAATGTTCAGGTATAAACACAGATGAAACTAGCGACACTGAATTTATTAAAACTCAAATAGCATTTGAAGTTGAATTAGCTACTTAAAACGTACATTTCAACACTAAACTTCTGTGCTTGAAGAGTGCTCTAACCAAATAATTTAGCTTGACTGCACCTGTGAAGGACAACAAACGCAATTATTTGAATAACTAAAATATCACACATGAGACAGCCAGTGAATAGCAGCAGATTTAAAAAGAAGGAAAGAGAGGTCAAGCTCAATTCAGATGAGCAATCTATACTTAGAAATACAACATGCAAACAATAATAAATATTTGATGAAAGAAAGTCTTTTTTCCTCTGCGTTTCATAGAAGACATGGGGAAAAAAGTTTCTGAGATCTCTTCACACAGCTATTGTGATACTCTTGACAAACTACAGGAAACACATGCCGAGCCAAACAAGCTTACTACATCAAAAGCCTCAGTCCTTGAAAAGAGTTGTATGCTTAAATACACAGTGAGTGCAGCAAGAAGGCCTCCATCAGAACTCCATTCTCAGTTTGAACTAACAATTGCTATGCTTCTGCCAAGTATTGCTATTGTTTTCAAAAGTAGCAGTATGTCTGAAAAGAACCTGAATGACTCAGAGAAACATTCAATATCAGCGCTACTTCAAAAAAGTTTCATTACCTAGTTTAAAAAAAAAAAAAGAAAAAAAAAGAATAAATTATAGCTCTATTGAAATATACAAACTGAACCTCACCATGGCAAGCAGCACTCATATTCTGCTCTCAGAAAACCTCAATTACAGAATCCGGACTTCAATAGAAGTTCATGGCCAGATCTCTTCCACACACAAGAAAGGCTCAAGGAGAAGAAAACTAGAGATCACAGGAAAAGAATAACCTCATTCTTAAAGGAGGGAAGTACTAACCAGGAGACCTGTATCCCTCCTATACTTATTCATTGTGATCTCTTAACACTGTAACTATCCTCAGCTTGGAAATAAACAAGCTGGGTGCCCAGCTACAGGATACTAGACTTCAAATTGTTCTTCATATCTACACTGCATTGAAAAACTGATGTCAATAGGAGCTGCACTTCGTATTTCAAAACAGTACTTACATTATTTCTGAAGACATTAAACCTGACATCCCAAGGAACACAAAGAATTACTTTGAATGATTTATTCTACACTCACTGCAACTCCTTTTCAGAATGGAGCAAATGCCAACTTGTCTAAACAGTGAGAAAAAACTGAAGCGTTCATACTGCTGCAGAAAAACAGAACATTGAATGTAGAAGTTAATTGGGGTTTGAAAATTAAAATGAATGGTAGATGTTGTGCAGAACCACATATTTAAGTAAAAAGTGGCATTTCAATGAATGCTATATTTCTATGTTGCATGGCACATCTAGTGTTTAAAAAAAGCAAAAACTTCAATAGTCTATAAGAATAAGTGAATCTAGGCTGATGTAACTTACTTTTCCATATTTGATTATTCCATCCAGACAATAAAGGTTAAATGTGCTATTTTTTAGTTATTTGGAGTGTTTGATATTAAGAAACAGAAAAAAGCCACAAAGACAAGAGGTAATATACAAACACCAACACAAAGGAGCAGCATGGCTTAAACCACCAAATATCCAGAGACCTCCACTTGCTGTATGATTCAAGTAATTAAAAACTGGGTTACCCTCTGCAAATGCAGAAGATTGGGAATTTTTGAGACTTTAAGTATATGATGACAGCCACTGAATACAGCAACTCCAAAATGCCTGGTCCAATCTCTGACTGAGAAATAGACCAGTATTTCTGTCTTATTGGACCTGCCACTGCACTAACTCCACCACAACATCCAGTCCCAGTTCCCACTCCTTTGAGTGCTGATCCCTGTAATTCTCATCTTGGCCAACAACTTGTTCCTTCCTTCCAATTCACATTTCTTTCTCCTGTCTTACTTCACCTAAACTCCTGCCAGTTCAGCCCTCTAAATCTCCGATTTCTATACTTAACTATTCATGATACAAAACACAGAACGGAATTTAAGAACAGTAGATTTTTCACACCCAGTTGCTGTAGCTATTGGTAAATTTAAGTCACACACAGTCATATTAGATGACATTTTCAAGATCTGAACTAGTTCAGGAGACTGCAGTTTTAAGAAACCAGCACAACCTAATTAACTGGTTTCCATAAAATCTTTCATTTTACCTGCTTCTTGTAGTCCCTCTCCTGTAGCACCAACGTTGAAAGCAAAGATTAGCATCACACGGTTTGAATCACTAGCATTCAGGTACAAGAAGCACCCCAGCATTTACAGCAAGAATGGAAAAATCAATCAGAAAAAAAAGACAACCAGACCCCTACAAAATAAAACAATAAACAAAACAAATGAATCAAAACCAGAAACACAGCACATTTGCATCTCATACTGGCAAAAACACCTATAGAACTATAAAAAACATCTCCTGTGCTAGGTTAACAAATCACGCTCACATCACTCAGATACAGATAAAAAACTGAATACCCAGTTATCATACAGGGTGTTAAAAAACTATTAATTATAATTGAGAATGTTTAAAATGGAGTAGAATAATCCATTTCATGCAAGTTTCTACAGCTTTTTAAAAAACAAATTAAAGGGAATAGAGACCTCTGTTGTCTAGGAGACCAAAACTAGTCATTAGCTACCAGGTTTCATTAATACCAAATTAAAGACTGAAGAAACAGATACATCTGTAACGATTCTTTGTATTACTCTCCACTGGGAATGGGTCCAGCATTGTCCCACCATAAGAAAGATGTTTTGACAGCATATATAAATCCAATAATATTCTGAAAAACACCATCACTAAATTTACATCACTAGTTGTGGTTTTGATTTCTTTTATGTGAAGAGAAAGTACTGAACTAGGAATCATTCCATTCAAACTGTCCTTCAGGTTGTTACAAAAAAGTTTCACTTTTGAGGTACACCCATTCTTCTGCCACAGCATTGATCTTACGCACAAATAACATAAAGAGGGATAAGAAAAAATCAGGCTAAAAATATAACAATGATAATATGTGCTTGTGCTGCCCTTTTTTAACCTAAGCAGAACTAAGTAAGTAACATGAGTGCTCTGTGCAGAGCACGTAATTTACTTTAGTATTTTTCTGCTGCTTCCAAGGACTAGCAGAGAAGTAAAAGCAGCATCTTATTGCAGATGTCAAGAAACCAGGCTTATAAACACTTGTTCTAAGCACCAGTTACGATAGAGATTATCATGCTTTCACAACACATGAGCAAGTAAAAGTAAGAACTTCAAATAAAAAAAATCACATAACCTACATAGAAAGAAAAAGGTTGAAAAGAGTAACAGAAAAAAATGCCTAAGATACTTTTACAGGGAAAAGAACAGGGGAAACAACGGCAACTATTAAGGAAATGGGATAATATGGTAAATTTTTAACAGTGGTTCACAAGGGTAAGTAAGAAAGACCACAGTATGTACTAAGACATGGATACCAGGAATACTGTACATCAAAAGAACACATTAATCGTGTTGTTGGAAAACACATAAAACTGAAATGCTGAACTTAGAAGTAAGAGTGGGTTTGGGGATTTTTTTCCTTTATTCTTTTTTTAATTGACCTGTAATTCATAGGACAGTACCCAATATTTGAGGAAACTGACACAAGTATGCCCATTTAGTTCTCAGAAAAAAAGACTAAGGAGAAAAATATACTATTAACACAAAAATGGATTTTAAAAGAAGAGAATTAATTATTTTTAGAGAATGAAATCAGAAAAAGAAAACACAGAAAACACCTTATCAGTTACTTAGCTCCTTAACTGCAGCCAAGGAAAGAACGAGTTACTGGAGAGAGCTGTAGAAATCTTCATTTTTGACCTCAAGCTCTATTAAGTTCAAGAGCTAAGACTGATGTCTTAATCACTGGAGTAGTTGCAATTTGAGTTGAGAAAACAGTACTCCACAAAAACTCCCAGAAGACGAAGTCTTCTTATATTATCAGTAATTCACTCTATCAGTTCTATCACCTCTTTCAGGCTGGCTGCCTCTCAACTTTGTCAAGACACAATTGTTTGCTTTGCAACCCCGACAACTAAGTTTATCCAAGCTAACTGCTTTACCAGTACCTGACATCTACCAGCCTTCACTTTGCCAGCTTCTTTGGCATTTACTGGCCATGCTCACCTAGTTATGCATTTTCCCTATTGTTTTTTGTGCTTGGAAGGCAGTTCTCAGAAATCAAGAGGCTGTATCCTCTAAACTATTCAACATGCTCAGCAAAGACATTATTCCTTAACAAAACTTCAACTGTATACATAACAGAAGCAGAAGCCAGAGGTCTACCAGGACTGAATCCAAGACTGGTAAATCCACCCTGGGAAAATATGAGATTAGATCCACAATTCAGGCAAAGTCAGTCTTGTCCAACTAGGATTTCTTATTCCTACTACTCCTACTCAAAGGCTTTGATCTGCTACATGAAAAGGGTAACCTCCTTTCACTTCAAGTTAAGCTCTCCGCTGATTATCACAACTTATCCCTACACTCACTTTGTATTAGTCTTTTCTAAACTTGAGCAACACCAATTGTACACTTTCCAGTTAAGAATTCATCCTGAGGTTTGGTGGGGTAATAGTTGTACTTTCTGTTCCCCATTGAATACTTCTTAAGATCATACCACTGGCTCAGAAAATTAGGCAAAAATGCCATGGAAAGAAGCCTGGAACTATATGCTTATTGGTCTGAGTATTCTGATTTCTTTCTTGATCAAACTATGCATTCCACTGCTTATAACTGAGTTCTGGAGAGCAATCAAAGCTAATGCTCCTTCAGTTGAAACTCTCCATACAATATACTTTGCTTTCAGTATGTCCTCGAAAGCATTTTTTGGGAGAGATTCCTGACAAAGTTTTGAGAACAAAATTGGGAGAAAAGAAATGGTTATCAAAACTTTTTTTTTAGCTCCTGCGCTGTGTTGAGTTTTGAGTTCTAAATAAGAACCTGACACTTGGCAAAGAACATAGCATGCACATGAAGGATTTTTTTTTCAGACCCACAACACTCTACATTCAGACAGATTAAGCCTCTGAAACTGCAATTTGTACATGTTCAGTAAACACCTGGTATATATCAAAAAGCTAAATTGCCCAAAGACTTCCTCCCTGTTCCTGGCACAACTAGTTAAATCTAAGTTGCAAGAAAGTGCTAATGTTTTGATGCAGTGTCAAACTTCGCTGGTTCTTCACGCGTTTGTCTTTCTCCATCATTACAGGCCCAAGAAGAAGATACAGAAACTTCACAAACAGCAACTAAACAGATTTCACGATTCACTATCCTATTAGTACATTAGCAGTTTAAACAGTTTACATTTAACAGTATAAAGAATGCCTCAATATAAGGCAATTACAATCATATATTTTAACCTATGATTAAAAATCACTTACTGCAAGAAATAATCATTCTCAAAGGTTACACATGTAACACGCAGTGGAATTAGTGACTTAGAGGCAAAATAAGGACTATTTCTGCACCTCTAACAACAATTAAAAAAATCTGAGTAATCACTACCACAGATCTTTCACAATTTTAGGTTCACAGAATACTAGGTTGGAAGGGACCTCCAGGATCATCTAGTCCAACCCTTTAAGGTAAAGAAATACAATTTAAATGAGATGGCCCAGCATCCTGTCAAGACAAGCTTTAAAACTGTCTAAAGTTGATTAATCCACCACTTCACTTGGAAAGTTTAAAATCTCATTCACTGATCAGCCATTACCCACCCTCCTCACAGAATGATATTCAAAAGATTTTCTTTCTAGCACTGCCAGAACACAGTTATTTAATAGAATCATAGAATCATAGAATGGCCTAGGCTGGAAGGGACCTTAGAGATCATCTAGTCCAACCTCCCTGTTATGGGCAGGGACGCCACCTCTCAACTAGATCAGGCAACACATGGGGACTGAGCATGAATCGATATAGCATAGCGCAAAAGTCACCAAGTGGAGTTTCTTACACTTGGCTCTCAAGCAGTGCCTGTTACAGGCCACGTTATCTCAAAGAAGCAGACCTATGAAGGGTTCTAAGCTATTGAGCAACGCAAATTCCTCATGTCTGAAACCATAAAGACCTTTGGAGGCTCACAAGGGCAAATTTGTCCTAAAGCTTGCACCAGCCCCACCCTGCAATGGAGTACTAGATGCCTAACAAAGCATCATCTCCACCTCATAGCTATTCTTAAATCTTTCTCCTTTCATAGCTCTGAAATATGTATTATGTTTCTCTTTCCAATGTTAAATCTGAATATATAGTGCAATAATAATACTAACGTAACATCTGCTAAGACTTTGCTGAAAATAAAGGAAAAACACAGCTACAGCTGACACTATATAGTTGACCGTAAAGCTGACACTTTATAGTTTTAATAAATTACAGTGCATTTACAGCACTGATTAAGTGTATTCTTGAAAGCAAACTACCACTTGGGACAGCTAAAGGACACTTCCAATACTATGACGTTCAGTATTAGATCACGCAAGATTATGGGGAATTTATAAATTTTGAAATCATGAAGGGAAACTCTACTAATTTAAAGACTATTTATAATCATACAAAAAAATAAGTCAGTAATGCATATATATGCATTTTAAGTAAGTTACACATATATAAAACACCTTTGAATTCTAAAGCACAAATACTGCAGAAACACCTTGAGTATTTAGGGGGTTGATCCTTCTAAAATAATTGACTCTTCCTGTAAGTTTCTATCACTTCAGCTTCACCTGAGCAATCAAGGTGTATACCACTTAGATTCTGCTGCCACACCAGGCAGCAGTCACCTGCATTACTAGGTTCAGCATCAAGCCTCCAGCTAGTACTTCCTGCCAAACCAGACAGAAGATTAAAGTGTGCTCACATGACTCAGATTAAGTGTAATATCCAATATATAACTGAAATTACCTCCATAGTAAATTTAAGTTCTAACATATACTTAGCTTTAGAGACTCATGTAATCCAGGGACTTCAGTGGGAGCAATTCAGGTGCCTAATGCCATTTTTAGGTACCTCAGAGACATCCAGACAAGAATGACAGCCATGAAGAACTACAAAAGATTCATGTCTTTTTCAAACAACAACTCAAAGCTAGCCACAGCTTGGATGCCTAATCCCACTCAAAGAAAACACATAATTAACGTTACATACATTCAAGAGTTTCCATGATTGTGTTCTTTCACACTAAAACTGAGTGAGATGCAGGCCACTGTTTCAAACATCATTCATATCACATAGTAGTTTGGCTTTTACCTGAAGGTCACTATTCAGATTTAAATAGTACTGAACACTAGGGTAGATTTCTGTCATAATTTCTGTAGTATCAAACATCTGCACAGAGCTCTAAACACATCTGATGAACCAACCCAACAGAATTCACCACAGAACTCAGCTTTTCAATTCCTGATTCCAGTCACTCCAAAGTTACCATTTCATGTATCTGGATGATTGAAAAAGCCAGCCCTCAAACCTTTGAGTCTGTCAGCCAAGATACAAATGCCTATGAAATTCATAGTTCTGCTTTAGAAAAAAATAATTCTTCTCTTAGTAGTAGTATCGTTCACTTATAAAAGAAAAAAAAAAAAACCAACACAGAACCAATACATTTTTATTGCAGATAAATTGCTAAACCGTTTCAGAGTAAATGAAACTTATGCTGGAGTTCTAGAGACTACTGTTGTAGAACCTTTATATCTGCACCATCTCCCAAGACAGAAGACTACAACTACCATCTACATTAACAAAAAACCCCAAACAAACAAACCAAAAAAAGCAGAACAAGGAGACAGCTAGATTAGAAACTTGCCTTTGTTTTGTCATACAGAATTTATTTAATGCTTGTTTAGTGTTTTCAAAATCAAACTGTCAGGGCCTTGAGGATGCTCAAACCTCTCCTAGGTCATAAGACCCACCTAATCACTAAGGACTTGCCTGGTCATCATGGGACTCTTGGCTGACCCTGGTTACTTTCACTGGACCTAACCCTGACCTTGACTCAGTTTCTAATTTGTGCTCAGATGTGCCTCCTCCCTGTGGACATGTCTAGCACAGTAGACTCTCAGCTGAATGCAGTTACCATCACTGGATCTGCTCTGCTCATCCTGTCTAGGTGTTGCGGGATGGCACTGCCTGCCAGTGTGAACTTTACCAAAAGCTATGACAAGTGCTCCTCAGTGAGAGAAGCAAAATGTCTTCATCATTAATCTGCGAACCTGAGGTCACACCACATGTGCATTTCTTCACACTGCTGCCACACCGAATTAAAGCAGGTCCCTCACATCTTCACTTGTATGGTACGTGGACACATCTTCCACACATCTTCAGCGGGATCAAAAGCCTTTTATATGTTAGAATGTTACTTCTCTGTTTGTTTCATTATCGCTTGTCTTTCAAACCAAAACACTTTGTTTTGTTGGTACAGCATCCAGAGGACAGCTATTTACAGACGAATACTACGATTTCAAAGGCACATCAGCCTTTGGAGTCAGTTTAAATTTTGGGTTGTTTGGGTTTTTTTTTTTAAGAATAAAGAAAGAAAAAGCAGAGGCTAAGTAGCCATTGCCTCAAAATCAATCCAAATAAATCCAAATAAGCTAATATTTGAAACAAGAAATTGTAGTTTACAAACTAAATTTCATTACTTCCAGTAGACAACAAAACAGAATATTCCAGAAAATATATTTATTTGATTCAGCATCAAACAAGAATCTCTGCTAAAATCCTGTTATTAAAAAGCAGGAAAATAGCCATAGGAAACCTCACAAGCAGATGACAGACAATTAGCAAAATCAAAATACTTACGAAAAAGAAAGATGTACCTTTAGACCTTGGCAACACCTCTTCCATGTTAACACTTACCCCCCCCTTCTCTGCCATACTACTCTGGGATTTTACATTAGCACAGGAAGTGACTTCAAAAGTAAGGAAAACAGCTAATCACATCATACATAAAATTATCAAGCGAAACCAAATAAAAATATGAATGCATTTAAATAAGGTGCTCAGACAACATGACTTAGGTTGTCAGAGTACATCCGGAAATACTGGTTCTATGTGTAAAGTATTTTAAAGCACTCAGACACAACTTAAATGCACACATGCGCTACTACTCACTAATTTCAAAGCTGTTATGCCAATGAGGCTTACATATGAGGCCTTCTCCCCCTTCAAGTTAAATGTGTGAATGAGTAAAGGTACACAAGATCACCTTTTATGGGCAGTGGAATGGGATGAAGTTGGCAAAGACTGAAGGAAGTGAAAAAAGCCTCTGAAAAAGGAAAAGCATACTGCTTTCCTAAACTAACTTCCGCAAATAAAAGAAATCCAGAACCATTCTAAAATTGTTAGGCTGGAAAAGACCTTTATCATTGAGTCCAACTGTAAAGTGAAACATGTTTAACAATGAGTTTCAAGTTACGGAGACATTGTTGTAGAGTCCTTTTATCATGATGCATGCAGATGAGAAGTAGAGCATGGATGCTGCCTAACAGCTACAACAGAAATGTTTCCCTGAAAAGAAACTGGAATCAACTATGGCACTTCATGCAACATCGTCAGACTGGAAGTATGGTTGAGCTGGGTCCCTAGCCTTAGGTCTCAAACACTATATAGGACAAGTTAACCAGGCTGACAAATGATGTGAGGAAAATCATACTGCTTACAATACCCCTAATTATTCCGACTACTTATACACAAAAAAAAATTGCTAGATGTTATTTTCATAACTATTTAAAAAAGTGAGGAAAAGCATCATGTATTTTTGTTGCTGAAGACACATTCTAGAACACAGACACCTTGTCAGTGCTTGGTGCCAAAAGGTATTTAAAAGAACAGTACTCACTGGCATTGGTGCCAGCGCAAACCATTGTTGGTGGCAACCTCAAGAGCAGGGCTGCTCTTCATCCAGAAGGCCACTGCACTGTGTATAACATCAAGTAAAAACTTGGCTAGCCTAAGGAATACTATCAACAAAATTTTATGACCATAAAATCTAAACTAGTGATTCAGGCATACTCCAATGAATAAATGGCAGTAACACCGTGTTTCCAGCAGCCACCAGCACAGAATTATGTTTGAAACGTGACAGCTCAATTTTTAAAAGGCTTAATTACTCCAGCTGACATCCTAAACTCACTGTCACATGTGCTTTAAAGTGTCAGCATGAAATAAAACACGGCAAAAAAAAAGTTTGCTAAGATTACTAGAGAAAGTAGCTCAATAAATTATTTGCACTGGATTCAAATAATAAAGGAAGAAAGATACCGAGGGTAAACATCCAAGGGGGTCTGCTCAATTTGACAGTTTAAGCCAGAACAGCAGGTTAAGAAACAATTCTCAGTTGTACGACATATCAAGAGCGCAAACCCCAACATAGCATTTTGAGATGCAGGGTAGAACTTACAACTAGCCATCAGTACCCTGCATGCTTCAGAAATAATGTAATGAAGCAAGTAAGCTTGATGGGGGCTGGGAGAAGGCTATGAAGGAAAAAGGGGGGAAATTCACGGAGATTAACTATCGGGGTCAATTAAATGGAAGAAAGAAGATCGCAGCAGTATTAAATGCACACAGTGTTACCGTCAAAATTAACTTTTTTATTTTTTTTTTACTCTCCTTCAAAACAACGCACCTGAAACGCGACTGGTATTATTCTAGCTGGAATAACGAAACACAGAAACCTGAACTCACTAAACGGCTGTGGTGCCCTTTTGCGGGGCTCCCAAAAACGTTGGTTACCCTACCAGCACCTCCCCAGAG
>NW_009707490.1:0-2005 GCF_000703405.1 Apaloderma vittatum
CCCCCTCCGCCGACCCTCCCTGCTCTCCATCCCCACAATTTTTATTATTTTTTTTTTTCTTCCCTCCTTGGTGGTGGTGGTTCGGACATTTCATGCGTTGAATGAACTGGAATTGTTTTCCGTGTAAGGAGGATGGTTGCTGTTACTTTGTGATGAGATCGGGGATGAATTGCTCGGTTTAAAAATGCTGCTTTGGATTCTGTTGCTGGAGACATCTCTTTGTTTTGCTGCTGGAAACGTTACAGGGGACGTTTGCAAAGAGAAGATCTGTGCCTGCAACGAGATAGAAGGGGATTTGCACGTAGACTGTGAGAAAAAGGGATTTACCAGCCTGCAACATTTCACCGCCCCAACTTCCCAGTTTTACCATTTATTCCTGCATGGCAATTCCCTGACTCGACTTTTCCCTAATGAGTTTGCTAACTTTTACAATGCAGTCAGTTTGCACATGGAAAACAACGGTTTGCATGAGATTGTTCCTGGGGCTTTTCTTGGGCTGCAGCTGGTGAAACGCTTGCACATAAACAACAACAAGATCAAATCGTTCAGGAAGCAGACTTTCCTGGGGCTGGACGATCTGGAATACCTCCAGGCAGATTTTAATCTATTGCGGGATATTGACCCAGGAGCATTTAGGGACTTAAACAAGCTAGAGGTGCTGATTTTAAATGACAATCTCATCAGCACCTTGCCCCCCAACGTGTTTCAGTACGTGCCGATCACCCACCTCGACCTCCGGGGAAATCGTCTTAAAACCTTGCCTTATGAAGAGGTCCTGGAGCAGATCCCAGGCATTGCTGAAATCCTGCTAGAGGATAACCCCTGGGACTGCACTTGCGATCTACTGTCGTTGAAGGAATGGCTGGAAAACATACCCAAAAACGCTTTGATCGGCAGAGTGATTTGTGAGGCTCCCACTAGGTTGCAGGGTAAAGATTTAAATGAGACCACAGAGCAAGAGCTGTGCAAAAAGAACAGAGTGGATTCTAGCCTAGCTGCTCCCCCTGCCGAAGAAGAAACCTGCGATCCTGGTCCCATTCCAACCCCCTTTAAAATACATGGCAAAGAAGACCCTGCCACACCAGGATCTGGTCCAAACGGAGGTACAAAGATTCCTGTCAACTGGCAAATCAAGACCAGACCCACTGCTGCCGTGTCGACAGTAAGCGCGAAGAGCAAGCTCCCAGCTCCTGTGTCCTGTCCGCAGATCTGCAGCTGCGATCAAATCCCTGGCTCGGGTTTAAAGGTTAATTGCAATGACAGGAATGTGAGCAGCCTAGTGGATTTGAAGCCCAAGCCATCCAATGTGCAGGAGCTGTTTCTGAGAGACAACAAAATACACACCATCAGGAAATCCCACTTTCTGGATTACCGGAAACTTAATTTACTTGATCTGGGCAACAACAACATTGCCACTGTCGAGAACAACACCTTCAAGAACCTTTTTGATCTCCGATGGCTCTACATGGATAGCAACTACTTAGACACCCTATCCCGGGAGAAATTCGCTGGGCTGCAAAACCTGGAGTATCTGAACGTGGAGTTTAATGGGATCCAGCTGATCATGCCTGGCACCTTCAACGCAATGCCCAAACTGAGAGTCCTCATTCTCAACAACAACCTACTGAGATCTCTCCCAGTAGACGTGTTCGCTGGGGTCTCGCTTTCCAAGCTGAGCATACACAACAATTACTTCATGTACCTCCCAGTGGCGGGGGTGCTGGACCAGCTCACCTCCATCACCCAGATCGACCTGCACGGCAACCCGTGGGACTGTACTTGCCCTATCGTGCCTTTCAAACAGTGGGCGGAGATGCTGCGCCCCAAAGTGATTATGAGCGACCTGAGGTGCGAGTCCCCTGAAGACTTTTTCAAGGAGGATTTTGAGTCTCTCTCCAACGACGTTATTTGCCCTCAGTTAAAAGTCTCTCCCACATTAACTTCTACAAACAAAAACAGCACTGGATTAACAGAGACAGGTACTCACTCCAACTCCTACTTGGAG
>NW_009707490.1:2036-2262 GCF_000703405.1 Apaloderma vittatum
TTCGGTGCTGGTGCCAGGGCTCCTGCTGGTTTTTGTGACCTCTGCATTCACGGTGGTTGGCATGCTGGTGTTCATCCTGAGGAACAGAAAGCGCTCCAAGAGGAGGGACGCCAACTCCTCCGCATCAGAAATCAACTCCTTGCAGACGGTTTGCGACTCGTCCTACTGGCACAATGGGCCCTACAGCGCCGATGGGGCCCACAGGGTTTACGACTGCGGCTCCCAC
>NW_009707490.1:2535-2890 GCF_000703405.1 Apaloderma vittatum
GTGCCCCTGTGTTGCCTGGCCGCCAACGAACAAGCCAGGACCCGCTTCCTTCGGCTCTGGCAGGGCGCAACACGGCTCCTGGTTTTGTTAGGCTTTTGTTCTGTTGTGTTGGGATTTGTTTTGCCTTTTTTTGTTGTTTTTTTTTAGCCCTCTTCCCCTATGGACCGACCCCTCTCCGTGAGGCCGGGAGGAGGAGGGGGGTTGGAGGGAAGGCTGGTGTCGGCCTCCTTCTGACAGCAAAGCAGAGGAGTGGAAAGTTGCACGAAGGCATGAATGTAATGTAAATAAATGACTCCGACTCCGAAACAAACAGATAAATGGACAAAAAAAAAAAAAAAAAGACTCGGTAGCTAGC
>NW_009707490.1:2921-20971 GCF_000703405.1 Apaloderma vittatum
GCATGGATACAACGCACCCCAGGGACGCTCCAGCCCACGACTGGAAGCAGCGTCTAGTTCACACCATCGCCCCTCTTACCTGATAAGTCCCTTCGTATCAAACCTTCTATATACGAAATCCAGTATAATAATAAAAAGTGCCATTTCGCCATTTTCGTGTGATCAATAGGCAGTAGAGATCGTACTTTTACCGTGGAAAAAAAATGTAAAGATTTTATTTAAGACATAGTTGCATGAATATTCTCATTGGATTTTTCTTTTTTCTTTGAGACGGGAATTACTTGGCTGGGAGAGATTTGCTTTGTTGATGGTGGGTTGTATTTCTGGGTTTTTTTGGGGGGAGGAGGGGAGGCTTCGTTTTTCTTTTCTCTCTCTTCTTTTTCGATATACATATTCAGTATTGCCTTTCCATCTGAATGTAAAAATTAGTACCCTTTATTTCTATTATGGTAACAGTGTAAACATACAAGAAAAAAGTCCAAGGCAGTTAAGCATGACCAATTAATGTCACTCTAGTGCTTAGGCTGCAAAGTTTAATGGTAGAAAATTCTGTGCTGTTGTAAATCTTACTATAACCAGAGGAAAACAGACTGAGGAAGCAAGTGAAACTTACTAATTCTATTCGAGGATTTTATAATGGCATATTTTTTCAGTATTAAAGTGAAAATGTTTTCAACTCCGGGTCCTTACCATTTTTCCAGCATCAGTTCTTGCAAGTGGGTTATTTGGGTCTAGGGGACAGAGCCTCCTTTCAGTGCTTTCCTTGTGTGTTTCCCTCTCTCTCTCCCCCTTTCCCTCCTTCCCTCCCTTCCTCTTTCTCATTCATTCACATGCAGAGGCACAAGCACCCTTCCCTCACCCTTTTCCCAATGTAAATAACACAGACAACTTTCCTGCCTCCCTCTCTTTTTTCTTTTTTTTTTTTCTTTCTCTATATTGCGGCACTGAATCCCTTTATTAATACCGTGAATCTCTCCCTGCTGCTGCAGCCTCTGCTGCACACACTGCAGATATATTAGGGATGTTAGTGGGAATTTGATTTAATTGACTCTGCCTAGCTCGGTCTCATTAAGCCGGAGCCGGATTTCACCGGTCAGCACTTCAGGCCCGTAGGCAGCTTTGCTGGGCTGCCGGCGAGGCGGGGCTGCTGCGGGCGCCTAGGCTTCAGCAGCTGCTGCAAGTGGGAAAACTAATTAGCGAAGGGACTTTCCTATCTCTGCTCTGAGTAGCTGCACCCTTTGATATTAAAAGCTGAAGGGAAAAAAAAAAACACACCAACAAACAAACAAAAAAAAAAACCACAAAAAACCCCCCCAAAACATGAAACCCACTGCTCAGTGCTGCAGTTGGACTTCAGACAGATTGCATTTGATCCCATTCCTGTAAGGAAAAGTGCCCCTAAATTCAGTAAAACCTGTAAAGGCAAAAGCCCCTGCAAATCACATGTAACTCACAGCTCAAGTCCCAGTGGAGATATGGAGAATTTCAGTCACGTTGCTTCTGGCTTTCTCCGGGCAGAGAATCCTTTTAAAGAGTAAAACACCGTAAGGGACTTGCTAAACTTCAAATACTGTTTCAGTTTGCTTTATAGAAAATGCCTACCTTTGGGATATGCGAGGAGAAAACAGACGTACATAGATACACATTGCAGTACACACACTCTTGAAAACGAGGCAGAAGCCTGATCTCCGGTGCTCATGAAGTATTCAATGTGGGAAAGTATTCATTGTGGAAAGGTCTGCAGTCTCCTAGAAAATACCTTGCAGTTTGGTTGTTTAGCTCTGAAAATGAGTTGTCCTGCTTAACTATATGAACTGTCCCTACTTCAAGGGCCCTACTTTATTCCTCCTTTCTTCTTTGTTAGACTGTTCTGCCAGGACATTCTGTGTAAGACAAAGTGATGGCAGCAGAGGCACTAGTTTGCCATTGTGCAATCTACCAGACTGAGAAGAAAAAGAAAATACATTTATACATGTGAGCCAATATTTCTGTCTTCAGGAGGCCATCATCTTTAGCTTAGGTACAGTCCAAAATAACTCATATAAGAATAAGCCAGTACACCCCTAGGTGACTATCTAAATCTTACTGACTTCTCCATGATAGTGTGGTGATAAAATTGACGAACTGAGAGCATTAAGGATACAGCTCATGCTAAAAAAAGATAAAATAAATAAATCACAGTTACGTTGCAAGAACTGTTACAGAAGTAAAAAGATATAGCAAATTAAAGATGTTAGATCACTGACAAGATCAGACATGAATGCATTCCAGAGAATATAATTCTAAATATATGTAATTTTGATTAGTCGTAATTGAGAAGTAACATAAACTCCTAACTTTGCTCATTTACTTTTCTAGAAGTGCTAGTTCATTGACACACTTAAATAGAAGTGTTAGTTCAACTGAGGTGTTGGGAGGAAACAGCAAAACAACCTTTTCTCTTGCTATGTCATTTTCTGATTCTAACGTTCCATTTTGCAGACACTTGCCCCTAAGACACATAGATCACCTAGCTCTCTGACATGATATAATAATTCCCAGGCTTTTAATTACAATGTTGATCTTATTTGCATGTTCAGCACTTCCAAGTTATTTTTATCAAAACAAAACACTCAACCAAAGAGAAAAATAAGAGAAAGAAAAGGGATGATTGATGATACATTGAAGGAGACTGAAGTGTAAATATATTAAATATATTTAGCTGTACAGCATTAATGGAAATAAGAAGAAACCTAAATGTTAGATTCATTTTGAAAAAGTCTAAGTGTTGTGATAATGCTTCTAATTTTGGAAACCTGTATAATATCAATATTGCATCAAAACCTTTGTTTATTTTTCTGCTAAGTTAGGAAGAATCTCATAACTTCAGACATAATGTACATCACACTAAACTACTTATGACTTCTCAATCATCATAGTAACGAAATATCTTTTGTTTCAGAAAAGACAGACAGGGAAGGAACAGATATCTTGTTTAGTTAGTTTGAGAAAAAAGAAAGTTTATTTATTTTTGTGCAAACACCTCAACTAAGAATAGCCTAGAATTTAAACTGTTGCCATAGAAATATATGCCTGTATGTATGGTAGCCTCTTGCATGCATTGCAGAAAACTGAATGAAACTCCAGAAGCAACCTGACAAATTTTAGATTAATATCCATAGGTGATATGTACCATTTTGAGCAGAAGTGTACTACTGGAACTGCACAGGAATGCATTATTTTATTGCTTTATTAAATTTATTGGTTGTGCCAGGTTATTTTATGACTTTAGTACAGTTGCATTGAAAATACACTGTTTCAAACCTTGCAAATGAAGGTGATGTAAACTTGGTTTTATTTTTTATTTATTTATTTATTTAAGCAAAGGAGGGATCAGATTTTATCTGATGGACAAGAAAAGGCTTTGTGTACTAGTCTTTACTCGGGTAGAACAGCCATTAACTACAAAAGGTGGACATTTCACACTTTCTTAAGCTGATGGTAAACTCATATTAGGGTGAAAGTTAAGGAAGCAAGAAGCTGCAAAATGTTTCTCCTTCCCAACAAAATAATCTCTAGCTTCAATTACCTATAAGAAGTTTTGCAGGCTTCACAATTATGAAAGTCTCTCAAAGACAAGTAGCTTATAGTAAAGGGGCAACGTCTTTCTCTTTTGTACTTTTGTCAGCGGTTTACTCAGTTGCATAAAAAAACAGTATTTTGTTCCAGAGTTTAATGTAGTTTTTTTTACTATTTGGATCAGTCAGGAATGGTTTGGCTACATTTTTATTCACTTGTGATCAACAGCAAACATTCTTAGATGATTACAGACCCAAGCAGGTAGATCCTTTTGAATTTAGAAAAGTTTACATAGGTATATACATGAAGTAGGACAATTTCTGTGGCTGAATCTCACTCCATGATGTTTGTTCAGTTCAAATTTGTGGGAATTCTTTGTGATTTATGGTAGACATTTCCAGGCAACTGGCAGGACTGGCTGCTTCAAAAGTATCCCTTTTTTTTTTTTTTTTGGTATTTGGGAACAAGACAGAAAGTGAAGAATTAATGGCTTATGTTGGTAAACTGTGGTTGTCCTAATATGACTCAGATATTTGTATAATTTGTTTTTAATATCTTTAAACCATATTAGGAATATGGATATGGCCAATCAAAATCACAAGAGTCTTTTTTATCCTCAGCTTTTCCCAGATAGAGGAATATTAGCACTGGGAAAATGTGAACTAAAAAATGCTGCAAGTACTGTGTTGTATATTACATTACATTACGTTACGTTACGTTACGTTACATTACATTACATTACATTATGTCATTTATGATTATGTTCAGCAATGGTACCTTAATGGATTCACATTTGACATACGAGAATGGTCTGAGAGTTTCAAAAACTTCATCTGATAGGTGGAGAAATATAAATGAGATCCATAAGTATTACTTCTCCAAACTAATTACCACGTCAATTGACACATTGCTATGCTGAATGGTTTCGTTTATCAGCTAAAGTTTCTGAATCAATTTCTGTGTATACTTCTTAAATGCATTCTTCAGTTATATGAGAGACGAACAAAATGGCAGAAATTCCCCTGAAGGAAGTAGCAGTCTCCTGCATCAAGTGCTTGAGGCCTAAAACCATAAATTCATAGCAGAGGAAAGGACGGACAGAAACAGCCACTTGTAGAAGATGCTGAGTGAATTACAGTTTTAGGTGCCATTATTTCAGTGGCATCAGTGCCACTAATGCTCTAGCATTTACCCCATAGGGTTATCGGTTCTGTCAGAACTCCTCTATCATTCTCCCTTGCCATTAGGTAGCAAGACTGATCCCTCTCAGATAGTTTCCAATTAAGACAGTTGAACAAATTCTTTTAGCCATTAATGACTTCTGCTGAAATCATGACTCCTCAGGCAGACCCCTCAAGCTTTGGTCTCAAAGCACATTTAAGCAAAGCTTGTCATACTTGGTTTGTTGCTTTATCAGTCCTGAATCAGCGGCACCTCTTCTTCAAGTGAGAAGTTTAGAAAGCAAGATGCATTAAAAGTGGCTTGATGGAAGCAAAAAAATGGGAAGATAGAGATAGTGTGTTGGGTTTTGTTGTTTGTTTATTTTTATTTAAATGAGAATTCAAATAGTAAAGATGGACTTGGAAGCCACAGTGAAAATTTTGGAAACCAGCAGAAAATATAATGTAAAACAAGTATGAAGAAATTAAGAAGCAGTATAGTCTGGTGGAAAAATGAGTGAATGTGATTAATTTTCTGTGTCGCTATATACCCTAAAGTGAGGATGGTACTTGTCTCACCTAGCTTGATGGACTTGAATTATCTTCCCTAACACAAGCCAGTAGTGTCCTAAGAGGTGTCCTGCAGTATCTGAGATGTGTGAATGAAGCTAGAAGAATAAGGACTGGGGCATGCTCATATATTTCTGGAGTCAAAGCTGGAGTCTAGGTGGGATACATTAGAGCATCCGAAATAGGAGTAGACACCCATGTGGCGACAAGTGGATTGAAGTTTGAATCTGCACTGAGAAGCTGGTAGCTTGGTTCACTTTGTCCATATAAGTAATTTCAACTACTTTGATATGTTGGCTGTCTGCATGGTGCTGACAGAAAAGACTCAAGGCTCGTAGGAACAAAGAGTCAGCTGATGTCCAGGCAAGGTACTTTAAGATGCCACAAATGGCACTGCATGTCTGTAAACGGGCAGAGGAGCTGAATCCTAACTGCAGCTCAGTTATATACACCTGTACTGCATATAATTAAAGGCACATGAGAACTAAACCAAATTGCTGAAACGATACAAAACAAATTGTATCAGACATATAACAATCTGAGACACAACAATTAGTTTTTAAAGGATGACTATTCATTTTTAGAGGGTATCAGGTCAGATGTATTGTACAGACTTTTACCATCGTTTTTTTCTAACTTGGACTTTAATTTTGTCTTTTCAAATTCCTAGCTCTTTGATTTGGGGATTACATCCTAATGGTGCTTTTGGATAGGACTCCTATTTCTGCCAATGCCTTTAGAAATTGCTGTGGTGCATAATAACTATAATAGAAACATCATAAAGTAATAGAAGGCTCAGGAAACAAAAATGTAACAACAACAACAACAACAAAAAATCCTGACATTTATTGCTGCTACCATAATAGTAAATAACTGGTTCTTGGGTCAAGCTTGAAATATAAATGAGGAATACAGCATTCTAGGGTTGTAGTCATTATTGAAGTCATTAAGATGATCACAATGAGAGCTAAATGCTAGCAATAGATGAGAAAATACAATGGAAAGTGTCTCAGAAAAAAAACCACCCAAACCCAATGAATTGGTTTACGGAAAGAAAGTGCCAAACTGTGTTTTTTCACAGGAGGATTGAAAAAGGAAAAATATAATTTAATTATGAACATACAGTAACAAACTATTCTCATAAGGTATCTTAAAGGGAAGAGAGATTTAAGTTCATGATGTAGAATATTTGGCTAGACCCTAGAGACTATTAGTCATATTTTAAGTGGATGTATCAAATTGTCCAAGATAAATAAGGCACAACAAAATTGTCAGTATTGTGGACTGGGTGCTCAGCAAGCAATATGAGGAAGTGTCAGAACACAGACTGGGTGTAAATGAAGAGAATGAAATCATAAGGACAGTATTACATTTTTTTTTCACTGTTAATGTTTCAAAATTAGTTGCTGTGTTTATAAAGGTTATTTTATAAGGTGTTTCATTGTGGAATTTTCTCTGTTTTAGTTAACTCAGTAAGAAAGTATTATTATACATGATCTACTCAAAATATATGCATAGTACTAATTCTTTGGTACGTGATCAAGATCATGGTATATGAAGAATAAGTGTGAAAATCCTTTCCTGGAAAGGTTTTTAACAAAGCTAGGTTGATAGAGAACTTTAAATCACTGAAATAAAAACACTTTTCTAAATTTTTGACTGCATTTTCACTGTTGCACTAATCTGATATGTCTATCAAATTGCATTCTTCTCCTCTATTCTGCCCTGGTGAGACCACACCTGGAATGCTGTATCCAGTTTTGGGGTTCCCAGTTCTAGAGAGACAGGGATCTACTGGAGACAGTTCAATGGAGATGGACTTGAACATCTCTTCTATGGAGACAAACTGAGAGAACTGGGACTGTTTAGTCTTGAAAAGGGAATGTTTAGAGGGGATCTTATTAATGTATGTAAATATCTGAGAAGTGGGTGTCAAGAGAAAGGGGCCAGTCTCTTTTTGGTGGTTCCTAGTAATAAGACAAGAAACAGTGAGTATAAGCTAGAACATAGGAAGTTCCACCTCAACATGAGAAAAAACTTATTTACTGTGAAGGTTAGAGAGCACTGGAACAGGCTGCCCAGAGAGGTGGTGGAGTCTCCTTCTCTGGAGACTTTCAAAACCCGCCTGGATGTGTTCCTGTATGGCCTGCGCTAGGGGATCCTACTCTGGCAGGAGGGTTGGACTACACGATCTCTAGAAATCTCTTCCAATCCCTAACATTCTATGATTCTATGATTACATGTGGCAGAGCATAATAATATTAATATCAATAAAAATTATAATCATACCTTTAATGTTTAAAGTATTTTCTGTTTTCTTACTTCCTGTAGGGAGCAAAATACTCAAAACTATTTGTTTCTCTCTCTCTGCTGGGATTTTTGTTGTTGTTGTGTGCTTTAATTTGGATATGCAGTGTAAGAATGAACGAGAAGAATGAGCTAAATACAGGTACTATTCCCTGCAGATTTGCTAAAATGACTCAGGAGGAACTGCAGGTCTGAATCGCAGAGTGAAGGATGTTACTGGCATTGGCTAAAGGTGCCCATGGGAACAGGAAGTGCTTATGGTTTTGAAAGGTCTTTTTGTGACTATGTAACTATTAATGAAAGAGAATCTTAACTAACTAAAATTTTAGTATAAGACAATAGTCCTCTGGAATTAAATAAATGAGAAGGTATATTTAGGATAATGATTAGACTGTTGATTTGGACCTTATAATAAGGGAATATTGAAATTAAGCTGAGAAGAAAGTAGTTCGTACTATGGAGTCATAAATTGCTGTCTGCCCAAACTTATTACCTCAGTTTCAGTCATGTATATTAAATTAAGTCCATTTGTGCTTTGAACAAATTTGTGGTATTCATAACTTTCAGTGTGAATAATAAATGTAGGGAATCTTATCCTCATTTTGCATTGTACCTGAGCATGTCTATTACGTTATATCAATGAAACTAGAAATGAAATAAAAATTAAGACTTTTTTTGCTAGTAAGGTTTAAAAATGGGTTTCACATTTTAAATGACCAATTCTAGCTACTAGTGTTACATTATTAACAGAGTACTGGTCAGATAATATTGCAATAGAGTTTGTTTACATGGCTTTTGTTAGTGCAGTTAGTTATTTGAAAGCAATACATTTCTGTTTATGTATCAACAAGCTTATGATGAAGACATTTAGCAAAAAATCTTAAATTTAAGATAATTGCTATAGAAGAGTTGATAGTACTGGCATTAATGGAACCTTGATCATATCTTGCATAATACAGAAAGCAAATGGAAATTATTGACATATGTTTCATCATCAGAATATATACTTTTTCAGACTAAATCCTGTCCACAGATAAGTGTCTGTAGTTTTACTGAATGGACACTGTTTTCAGAATGTTGAGTTTTACTGAATTCAAAACCAATTATTCCTGTAGAGAGGAGAAAGTCAGTTGCAAATCCCTACTCTGCCTGGATTGGTGAGAAATCAATCTTAGTCTCTCAGGAAAGAGCACACTGTCTAAAAGTCGCAGAAGAAAATTTAGAAAACATGATTGTATGACATAGATCCTTTTGCACTGGACTGAGTGACTATCTTGCTAAATTAGTGGAACTGTAACCCAAGTGAACTCAAGCACTGGATCTATAATCCATAATAGATAATCTATAAGGGAGAATCCCCACTGAATAACAGTTATGTCATGACCTGTCTCTTTTTTGGAGTTCTCCACTAGCTCTGTCCAAGACAAAATTGCTACAGAAGGGACTAGCCCTTGGCAATGTGAACAAGAGCCAATTTGTACTTGGACTCTGAGCCTAGGATTTAATTCTAGTTCTTGCTCATTTAGAAGTGTGAATATGCACAGTGTATCTCCTGTGGGCTCAGCATTTGGCCCAGAGATTCAATAGTAGGTTTTAAAGTTGTGTTTTTCCCTTCCCCTTCCTGCTTGCTAGTGTTTAATTATGTAACTCCTTCTCAGAAATCCTGTTGGATATCTGTAACCACCTTTGATGTCCCTTTGGACAAGCAGACAAGAATATATCAATGGGAACTTCTATTTAATTAAAACAATAAAAATTAGGAATTATTTTTATTTGACATGTGGGCTAATATTTTACCTTAAAACTACCGGAATGAGTTAGCAGGGTTAATTTAAATTGCTGTAGTTATGGCCAATAGCATTTAAATATAATTCCATCTGTTTTGAACTCAGGGTAGACATTTGGGATTGGATTTTAAAAGAAGTTGAAATATCATTTGAGTTGCACACATTTAGACAGTCTTTAAGGCATACTAGGGCAACTGAGATACCTGCACAAGTTTAACATATTTTCTTTCCTAGACTGGCAGCTGGAGTCCAGATGAGATACTTTAGCATACCGTAAGTGTTATAGATGATTACGTTAAGGCATCTTAAGTGTTCCCTGGCTGAAATGTAACAGCTGCATTGTGAGCACATGAATTTAGACATCTCAGTCTGTAACTGAATTGCAGTTTCTAAGGTTGGGTGAGCTAAACCACAGCTAAGCTATTTAACTGTTCTATTGCTAAAGTTAAGTGTGATGAATCTCACATTCTCAGGATGGAACTTTCAATTAAAAATAAGAATACACACATATAAGAAGGCAGCCAAAGAATATTCTTTAAATATATTTTTTCTTCTTTCAAATACAATTTATTAAAAGAAAATCAAAATATTACCGATAATATATACAGTTGATTATCTTTGGTGATGTTTGTTGTAACATTAGGACACAGAGAGATATATATGTCCTTTTGAGGTTTTTACACTGCATTAATATTTGATGTTATGTTACTTCATATCAGACAGTAGGATAATATTCTAGTAGAGTAACAACAACAACAACAATTATGATTAGGCTTGCTTTGATTATTTTTTTTATTTTATTTTCAATAATATCCCTCCATTGGCTTCAGAACATCCTCAGTTTAGTACAATACAAATCATCAGAATAAGACAAAAAATATGAGCTAACCTACTTTGATAATATCATAGTATGCTTAATTATGAAATAAGTAAAGAAATAATAATTTATGTAATATTGTTCCCACTAAGTAGGGTAAAATTCTACTCGTCTTATGAACATCAGGCTAATAAAAAAAATCAATAAACAAAGGAGAAAAATGAAAATAACTAAACCAAATTAATTCTTAGAAAAGTAGACTTAATTCTTAATTCAGTAATGACTGAAAGATAGAACCATGAATTTTGCTATAGTATGTGAGTTGTAGAATGGATCTAATTCTAGGCAGAATCCATAAAGTATACAGATCAATATAACCACAACTGACACTAACTGACAAGCTAAATTGACAGTATTAAGGCAGAAGCCAAGAAACCAAATATTAAATATTGTTATCTTTTTTTAATACTTCTCTCTCTATGATGGACTGTTTCTGACAAAAGACATAAACTTCCTGAAAACATAGATTATAGATTAGCAGCTATTAGGTCCCCCAGAAGTGTTCTCTTTTCAAGACTGAACAATCCCAGCTCGTGCAGCCTGTTCTCATAGCAGAGGTGCTCCAGCCCCTGGATCATCTTTGTGGCCCTCCTCTGAACATGCTCTAACAGAGCTGTGTCCTTCTTATGGTGAGGACACCAGAACTGGACTCAGTATTCAAGGTGGGGTCTCACAAGAGCAGAGTAAAGGGGCAGAATCACCTCTCTTGACCTGCTGGCTACCCTTCTCTTGATACATCCCAGGATGCCAGAAGGGAACCTACAGGAAGGCTAGGGAGGGACTTTTTACAAGAGTGTCCACTGATAGGACAAGGGAAAGTGGCTTTAAGTTGAAGGAGAATAGATTTAGACTGGACCTTAGGAAGAAATTCTTCAGTACGAGGGCGGCAAGACTTTGGAATAAATTGCCCGTAGATGTTGTGGCTGCCCCCTCCCTGGAGGTGTTCACGGCCAAGTTGGATGGAGCCTTGAGTAGCCTGATCTAGTTGAGAGGCGTCCCTGCCCATGACAGGGAGGTTGGATTAGATGAGCTCTAAGGTCCCTTCCAGCCTAGGCCATTCTATGATTCTATGATCTGCATCACATTAGTAGATGTAGCTATTAAGATTTTTTTCACTGCTAAGTTTTTAAGATGAATTTTCATACATTCATTCTACTGACTTTCTCACTCCTGCAGCAAAGTTCTCCTGCTGAGCCAGTCACCTTTGGCTTTCTGCACAGTCAACGAAGAGAAATGGGAACTTTCAAGGTCCCTGTGACATTTGGGGACGCCAAGAACAGTTCAGCTGTGGACTAAGACACCAAATTTGGGTGACTAAATATTGTCATAAGGGATGAAATGGATGCCTGCACTCTTATTAGAGCTATCAAAGGTCTAGCCAGTACAGTCAACAGAGAACATAAGTTGTCTTAGCTCGGTTTAAACAGGCACTTAGCTTAGAACTCCACTTCTAAATATAGGAATATTTTGGACTTCTTAGGGTATCCTATCTGGCCTCTAGTTGCCACTTTAGAAGGTTATAGTTATTTTACAGGTCCCATGTCATCCTTGTGAGCTCCGTGAGTGTCATGAGTCTGAGATATCCTAAGACATTACAAATGATGCTGGTCATTTGTGCTTTGGCCAAGACTAAAATTTTGTTGACTGTATCTGGAACTCAGATTCTTAATACACATATGGACATCCATATCTGGAAGCCTTAATCTTTAAATAAGCCTTATCCATATTTACAAAGAGATAAAACATGTTTTAAAGGTCTTATTATTTTTCATTGACTGTAATTGGAATCTAGGGCACCTAGTCTAAATATATATCTACAACCATAAACAGCTGCATTTCCTCAAATTAGTTCCACACTTTGAGTCTTTCACTCGGACCATATATTCCTTTGCTGTAAAATGGCACAGTTTCATTGATCTTCCTCAATGGAGAAGTGAGGATTCAGGTGTCTGGCCTCTTCCTCTTCCCTCTTTTCCCTGACCCCAGCAACCAACACACCTTGAAAACACTGGGCCCACAATACATTATAGATGTCAGACCCCAAAAGGGATCCTCCATCATTTCAAGGAGTCTGACTCTTTGAGGAATGGGCCCTACTGAACACAGACATCTTTGCTCTGGATTATATCCTGGGGGAGAGGGGACAAAAAGTGTGGGGGATATGGAAGTTTTACCTCTGAATATATCTCAGGGTTATTAAAAAAAAAGACTGAAAATAAAAAAAAATACGTGGAAACAGTTTCCTGTCTCAGGAAAATCTCAAATACACAGAAGTATAATGTAAATTTCAAAGAAATCATGCTGATGGCTGATAATGAAAGCATTCTTTTCCTCCTTACATGCATCCATGTGGTATTTATCATACAAAAGTGCATACCATTACAAAAGTCCAAGCTGAAGAAAAATTTGAAAATTCATCCTGACAACAATGTGGAAGTTAACACAGAATCACAGAATCATTCAGGTTGGAAAAGACACTTGGGATCATTGAGTCCAACCATTAACCCTACTCTACAAATCTCATCCCTAAACCGTATCCCCCAACACCACATCTAAACAGCCTTTAAACACATCCAGGGATGGTGACTCAACCGCATCCCTGGGCAGCCCATTCCAATGTCTGACTACTCTTTCTGTGAACATTTTTTTCCTATGTCCAGTCCAAACCTACCCTATTGCAGTTTGAAGTCATTCTCTCTTGTTCTATCACTAATTACCTGTGAGAAGAGCCCAGTACCAACCTCTATACAATGTCCTTTTAGGTAGTTGTAGAGAGTTATGGGGTCTTCCCTCAGCCTCCTCTTCTTCAAACTAAACAGGCCCATTTTCTTCAATCGCTCTTCATAGATTTATTCTCCAGGCCCTTCATCAGCTTCGTTGCCCTCCTCTGCACTGGCTCCAGTATCTTGATATCTCTCTTGTATCTAGGTGCCCAAAACTGGAACAATACTCAAGGTCTGGCCTCACGTGAAAAGTTTTAATGGATATCTTGGCAGACATGGCACAAATTGTTAAAAAATGTTCCCTTAGAACTTAGAAGCAAATTGTAAAATACATTTCTAAGTTAAAGCCAATGGAAATATATTTAGATTTATAGTAATTAACTATCTGGCGTGTTACCTTCAGTATGAAAATATTACAAGGAGTAGTTAAAATGAGAATGAATTGGCCTAAGTTACTTAGTTTCAGAAACATCAGTGATGGTTTAAAATAAAGTAAATGTTGTCATCTGCCTTCTCATGAGCAAGGCTGTAGAAATAGAATTTTCATTTGAAGAAAGTCTGAAGAGGCTGAAGCAAAATAAGGAATTTCATGCTGGATTTTTCACTACATTAGGCAGCCTGTGTGTGACAAACAAAAGCAGCAGAAGTTTTTATTCCTAATTGACTCTGATTCCTTGCAAATTATGCATATGAACATAGCTCTGTAAGCAATTTTTAATTGTTTTTCATGTTAATATAATACTTCAAACCAGATATTGTACATGACTATTATGTTCATCATCACACTATCTTGCTCATCAGGTTCAATATGTTATTAAAATTTTCATTGAATTGCCCTGCAGAATGACAGAACAGTTTCAGTTCATCAACTTTTCCCTAATTTCTCTATCCATCAAAGTAAAATTTTAAGCTTGAATCCTATTGTATAATTTGTGTAACAAGTTATTTGTAAAAGGCTAGGTAGATTCTAGTGCAACTTTTTAAATCTAGTGTTATATTTTTATCAGTTTTCCAATATTTTGAAGTAATCACATGTAAAATCAATTTCAACATATAGATAAGTCTTCAAATCTATGAAGAACTTTTTCTTATCAATTCAACAGACATTATGATAAAAATGCATTAGTGTAAAATCTGAGAGTTGCTATACAAAACAGGAATCTTTCTGTTGCACTCAAAGTTTGATTTTTTTTCTGAAATTTCAGACTGTATGCATAGGCAAGGTAATTCAAAAGCAGTCTCACTTCTGCACATCTGTATATTGTTACCATACAATAGAAAATCAACTCAAATAAATACTGAATTTCAGTTCCAAAACAGTAATAACGTTATTAATAGAATGGAGAAAGGAAAATAAATAGCATTGTATTTAAATTTAAAAAATAATAAAATTAATATTTTGCAAATTGCCAGATACATGGAACAGGATTTAACTTCCTCTATAACCATTTTCTTCCTACTGATATTTACATAAGAATGTTGTTAAAATGCCTTTAAGATATCACACATCCACCCACATATAAAATATGATAACCTGATTTTACTTTGATGTATAGTTCTGTAAATTGGCTTTCAAATCAAGAAGTGTGAGACTCTCTAATAGTAGAATTGACTGATGCATATTTATGGTATTTTACATTAATGGAAAAATCAGCATAAATGTGACCTAATCAAAGTTAATACTATGTTTGCTTGGCCATGTTAATACTATAGACCTGTATTCATTGTACGTTCAAAAATTCCATGTATTCAGCACAAGTAATGCAGCAATGGTGGGAAAATCTTCGACAGCAGATTCTGCTCTTAGTTAAGTCCTATTGTAGAAGCATATTGATGTAATTTCTAGAGCATATGTTTTGAACTGGAGCTGATACAGTTATGAAAGTTCTGGTTAGGGGGAAGAAGGAATGTGTTCATGAGAAATTCAGTTGCTCCTTCCTATTTTGGGAACTGAATAACTGTGTACAGGGAAGAAAGGTTGTCCATGTTGATGTCAGAAGTGTGTAATAAAGCAAGCAAATTCAGTTCCTAATGTATGTGCCTAGAACCATTTAAAGTTCTTCAGGATGACTGAGAAATTATATAGTGATGACAGATGTGACACAGGACTTATGAGAACATACCTCGTACTCTTCTGGAGAGCAAGCTGGAGACCAGATACCATGTTCTAGAACATATATGTTAAGACATTTGAATGAGAAAGACACACTGATACTAATATCACTTGGTTCAAGATTCCTGTCTCAAGTTCCTGTACCTCAAGACATGGACTAGGGGAAAAAGTACCTCCCATCATAAGACAAGGTCTAGTTCAAGACTGTCTGAGGAATATGAATATACACAAGTCCATGGGATCCAATGAGATGAATCTCAGAATCCTGAGGGAATGGGCTGATGTACTTACCAAGCTGCCTTCTATCATATTTCAGAAGTCATGACAGTCAGGCGAAGTCCCCAGTGACTGGAAAAAAAAGAAAATATTGCACCCATGTCTAAAAACGGTAAAAATGAGGACCCTGGAAACTACCACCCTGTCAGCCTCATCTCTGTGTCTGCTAAACATGTCCTCCTGATAGACATGTTGAAACACTGGAGAGGCTTGTTAGTGATTAGAGACAGCCAACATGATTTCATCAGGGGCAAATCATGCCTGACCACTCAGTGGCCTTTTATGACGGAGTGACTGTATCAGTGAACATTAGAAAAGCTACTGTTGTCATCTGCCTAGACTTCTGTATGGTGTCCCATAACATCCTTACCACTAAATTGGAGAGGTGTGAGTTTGACAGATAGACTCTTAGATAGATAAGGAATTGCCTGGATGGCTCTGACCAAAGAGTTACAGCAAGGTCTCGATGTTCAAGGGGAAAGCAGTAACAAGCCCTCGAGGGCTTACACTGGCGCCAATACTATTTACTATCCTCAACAATGAGATAGTAGGATTAAATGCACCCTCAGCAAGTTTGCAGATGACACCAAGATGAGCCATGCAGTTCACATGCTTGAGGGAAGGCATGCAATCCAGAGAGACCTTGCTTATGCAAATCTCATAAAAGACATCCCTGAACATGGCAGGACAGTTGGAATAATGTTCTCTAAAGGTCTCTTCCAAGCCAAAACATTTTATTCTATGACTCTGTAGTTCTAAGATTTGTATCCAGGACTTTTCTCAGCCTTTTTGAAAGTTTCTTATTTTCTATTCTTTCTCAATAGGTAAATTGCACATAGGAATTTTCTTTATACTTCATGTAATGTGATACATGAACTTCAAGTAGCTTCTTCTTTTGGGTCTTATAACTGTGGAACAGGAATTTTACTTGGAAAGCTTTGGAAAAAAGTAAGAGTTGTCAGTCTCTCTGTTAACTGAGGAATGTCTTTTTACAAAAACATAAAAACATGTAGCATTAATTAAAGCAAAATGCCTATGATTCTACAGCCAAAATAAAGGAGTGACATCTCAAAAATATTCCAATTCTTACTTTATGAAAGTATATAGGCTAACTAGAGAAAATATTTATTTCAGAAGTAGAAGTGTATGTAGTTAAAAAAAATAATCATGAAGGGTTAATATAAGTGAAAGATTGTTTAGATTCTAGCTAATATTTTTAAACCCTTGGGCTGGGCTCATCAAATAAATTATGGCACCTATCAAAGGTATCTAAACTAAGAATCCAACTACTTGTAGTTATTTCTATGGTCAACAGAGAGCAAAAGGTATTGCTAAAGGCTAATTTTACTAGAGATGAGATCTTAAGTAGGCATAAGTAGACAACATTAGCTTTGATTAATCTATGACTCGCTATTTAAAAGCTTAGAATTTTCTGCTTAATTACATAATTATGATTTTTTTTTTTCTTTTGGAAATATCAGCTTCTTCTAGACTCACCCTGCATTACATGTGTGAGGATTCATTTCCTTTGCATATTAGGGTCCACTCACAAATACGCATCTAAAAGTGAAACTTTAGAATCATAGAATGGCCTAAGCTGGAAGGGACCTTAGGGACCATTTTAATCTAGCCTCCCTGCCACCAGGGATGCCACAATTGTAATGTATTTTATTTTTCTCTGACTGCAGAAACAATTTTAACTCTTATTAAAATATTGTTTAATAGTCTTAGAGAATTATTGGCTACGCTACATAACTTTTCAAGCTGATTTGTTTTCAGTATTTGGTTGAAGTACTTCCACACTTTTATTTCCAGACCCTTTTCATTTCTTACTTGGCTTTTCCATACTTCAATGCAATGTAACTTCTGTCTTACGTGTTTTTCAACACGTTTCTAACATATATGACTCTTCTTAATATTTTTATACTCTGTTTTATATGTTTTGAGACAAATTTAAAGGTACCTATACGACAAGCAGAGAGATAAAATCTCATAATGTTTCTTTTCAAAGTGTGCAGAAACAGTCTCAGAGAGAAAAAAAATCTGCCCAAATCTTGAAAGCCACTTCCTATGTTTTTTCTGAGTCCTTTCACAGGCATTTCAGTTGTACACTGTGAGGCATTTCAGTGTAGAATTTTCCTAAAGAGGTGAATGAAAATTCTCCCTTTAAGAAAATATTGAAATACGAATTCACATAATTCTTTCTCTCTCTCATTCATTCATTTATTTGTTCAGTACTCTTGATCATCATGAAATATGGCAGATCCACCACAGTGAAGGGTAATATGGATAAAATACAGCATACACTCCTGTGTGTGGACTCATGAAACAAACCCAAAGAAGTTACCTTTTCCAAGTAAGAGTTCAGGGAAAAGAGGGAAAAGACAGGCCTAACTAACTATATATCCTACTTTCAAAGTATTTGAACAAAGTCAATTGGCCTGTGAGTGTTGCTCCTGAAATTTAAACATTTACTTCCTACTTTTGAAAGCAGGAAAAAACTCTTTAATTCCATGTGCTCAGGATCAGTGTGTAAATTTCATCAGATAAAGAAATTACTATTTTGCATGAGGGGAAAGTGAGATCATAACAATATTTTTGTTGTATCATGAATTTTTCAGAAAAACATCCCCAAAGTCTTATTATTATAAATCATTATTATAATTAAATATCCTAATA
>NW_009707491.1:0-13086 GCF_000703405.1 Apaloderma vittatum
GGAACGAGATGATCTTCTAGGTCCCTTCCAATCTGAACCATCCCATGATTCTATGAGGATCTTTGCAGACCCTTAGCCCTCAACCCACAAACCCCCCCCTTTATTTGGAGGCTTGTGACACCACCTCCTCATTCTCTGGGGTGCTCCAAGAGGAAAAACAGTTGTAATGCTTCAGAAGACGGAGAGGGTTGGGTGTAGAAGTGCTGGATTGTGACCGCAGGCAGCTCCAAAGGGACTGGCTCTGGTCAGCGTGGCCGTGCGCCAGCTCACACCGACCGGCCTGTTCCTCAACAGGCAACAGCTAAAACAACAACCATTTGTCCTTTTTACGGCTACGGAGTATTTGGGTTTTTTGGGGGGGATATTGATCCAGCTCTTTGTGGTCGAGACAAGGGAAAGCTTTGGAGACAACCCTGCTCGGGCGCCCGAGGCTTTTGGTCGAGAAGACCGAGCTCCGAAGGCCAAATAACAACTAAGCAATCCTCGAATGCCACCAAAACAAGTGAAACTATAAAAAGAAACAACAGTTATGAAGAAACTTTAAGAAAAAGAAAGGATAATGGAATGCTTGGCGGGGGGGAGGAAGACTCAGGTAATTACATTACAACTTTCACTATTTCTGTCACTAATGGAAAACTGCAATTTTTTCATTTTCCCTGTAATGCCCTCTGCAGACCTGCCTGCACACATCGCTTCCCCACAGTTTAAATGCCACAATAGAGTTTAAAATCACTTAAGTTATACTGGTGTAACTCACCCATAGAAAAACATTTCCATTTCCAAGTAAAATTTGCCTTTTCAGGTAATTTTCAACAATTTCTCAAGTGACACCAGAACAAACCACTCTTATACTGGAATAAAATATGTGTCTGAGAAATTATACTATTAGCAGTTCAGTTTAAAACCCATCTTCAATCAGTATAATTTTCCCAAATCCTGAAACACTGAACAGGCAGCACTTAAGGTAAGTGATACATCTAATATTCAAGAGCACATAATACTATTCCACTCATATTTACAGGCTGTTAACACCACAGAGAGAATTACTGAATGATGAGAACGCAGACTTGAAATAATACGGTGAAACAAAGAAACGGAAAAATTTAGGCCAACGATCAGGCAGAGAGAAAAAAATAAAGATCTTGCCATCAGACTTTGCGGAAAAGTGTCCAGAAGACCAAAGGGGAAGGTCAAGTTCTTAGAGTATCTCTAGCCATAAACTGCAGGGGAAAAAAAGAAAAAAAAAAAGAGAAAAATGTAGCACAAAACATGTACTGGCAAGACAACGGTCCAGATGATCTAATGCACTTTCCATCTCTAACACCTCAGACTCTGTTAATTCCGCAGGAGCCCTTCGCAGAGGGCTGGGCAAACTCACGCAGCAGCTCCATCGTCTGATTATTGTGCGATAATCAAAGCGTTCAATTAAGAGGAGGTCCCTGGAGCTGGAAGCTCGCTCCGAGCCGTGCGTTAGCTGCCAGCACTGAGCCCGAGCTCAACGGCTGGCGAGCAGTAATTACAGAGTTGTGGGGAGCTCTCCTGAACAGGCAAAACAGAATTTAAGTAATTAAAAGAGACAATCATCATCTTGCTTGCAAAATGCCCCGCGGGTCAACTTTTGACAGAGCATTAGATAATGCAGAGTTCAACTTCGTCAACATTTGCGCATGAAAATGACTTCTCTCACGCGCGCGAGGGAGCGTTGGTGCGGTTGGCTCTATACTACACCACGTTTTTAACTATTTACTCTTGATTTGTGTGCTGAGAAAATCCCCCCGTAGGGTAAAATACCACATTGTTTCTCAGGTCATATGCTTCGTTTGCTATTTTCACGTTACTGGCTAAGCTGAAAGGCAGAAAGCAGCAAGTGCAAGAGCACATGCGGCACGAGCAAACCTTTTAAGTTTGAAGCACTTGTGTAAGAAAAAGGGATTAAAGCAAGAAGAAGTTTAGGAATCAGGAAGATAAATATGTAAATGCAGAGAAAAAACAAAAAACCCTAACCAAATAAAAACCTCCAAAGCAGAAGAGAGGAAAAAGGAGTTATATAGAAAGACAACCCTTTACAACATGAAGAACGGTCCTATGCCTGCTGGAAGGCCACTGCCTGAATCACTGCTGCCTTGAAAGCTTCTTTAGAGAGTTGGGTTTGGGGGGAGTTTGCCATTTTTTTCCACAGCCAGTGGAAATTCCATCCCAACTCTGACCAGGATGGGGCGCGACAAAGACAAATTTTGTGACAACTACAAGCAGTGATGCAGTTCTATACATGTTATGAGCCAATCAGGTCCTATAAATGTTATTTCTATGCTACTTATTTACACCGATGACTAGAAATTTCAGTGAGGGGCACACAAAGTTACTAACTCTACTCTTAAGGACTTAGGCTTTGAACAGAAAAGGGAAATACACACGGAATACATCAAGTACTCATTTTACACAGCTAATACAGTTATACACCGAAAATCTGGATACCAAAGGAAAACAAGGACTACAAACCAAAAGATTGCTTGTTTTGGAGAACAAAGTTAAGTCAGCTCTTGCTTGAGTTCCACAGTGATTAAGAGCTGGGATGTGCTGTTTCCTGAACAGGCTGAACTGGACTTCATGGGGTGTCCCTGAAAGGGTCAGTCCCACCTTCTCCTTCGCTTTGCGCCGTGAGCTCCTGCTACTTCTCCGTCAGCACTAGCAGCGATGCAGCTCTGCAACGAGCTGGATCCGTTATAATTCTCCCAAAAGAAAGCAAGAACAAACTAAATAAACCTAGTTTTCAATCAGCAAAACCAAAATAAATAAATTTAGTTTTCAACCAGATCAGCAAATTGAGCTGTCTCACCCGAAGGTGATGTCCAGGAAGAAGTCAACCTGGGAACGGCGTGTGAAATGTGCAGAGCAGACCTCAGCTGCAAGACAACGTGTAACCACCACGGCAATCAAAAAAAAAATAGCCACAGAAGCCAATATCGTCACCTTCAAACAGCAACCCAATGGTAAGAGCTCACTGGGGAAGCTGGGCACTCTTCTCCACTGCAGAAAGTCTCCTCTGCTACAAAGTCCTCGATCCAGCAGAGCTCAAGCTGAGGCTGTTTTCTGCCCTCCTGCTGGAGCTGGGCCAGCTCAGAGCGGAATTCAAAATTCCCAAAGTCATCGAGAGAAAGCACCGGAGGGCAAGTATGACTCCATGAGAAAGAGACTCCCAGGAGACGGGGCAGAGCTCTACACTCAGGTCCCTTCTCCAGGAACTGCTCGTGCCTACTGCACTGAAGATGAGATAAAACATATACACCGCTCCTTTTATTCTAAAGCTTGAAAAATACATCCTACGAGCTACGTAAATACACTTTAAGAGCCAGTGAGAGCTCTGCCCTAACAGGAGAACAGCATATACCTACCTGCATTCTTGGAAATACTTTTCTTTTTGGTGGATAAAAGAAAAATCAAAGAGCAAAGTGGAGATCTTTAGAGTTATGACTCACTTCTGCCGACCTCATTTTTTGGCAATAAAACTGCACAGGAGCCTGTAGTAACAGGTCAGGTGGGGAACTTCAGTAGCCTCTCAGGTCCTTAAAGTTACAACTCAGGTGCCCAAACTTTGGTTAGAAGTTCAAAGCGCTTCCATTTACCACACCAGGGAACCCCTAAACCGAGGGAGTTAGATGCCAGAGATCCTCACACACAACTCTACGCTGAAACCGCACGGATGAAAGCAGTGTCTGTTCATACCTCACGCTGCTGGGACGCATCCATTTTTCTTCGGCTCAGTGCATTTTATGTATTTTTTTTTTTTAAATGTCGGTAGTTACGGTTCTAGTAGAGGAAGCAGCTCCTCTTTTCCAGCTTCAATCCTGTGCTCACCCTTCCACACGCGAACTCCAGCTGCCAACTCTGCCTTTGGACAGCGACAGGCTGTGAAGATCCGAAAATTTTACAAAACGAACGACAAGGAAAAGCCAACGAATGCTCCAGAGCTGCCCTATGAACTTCCACATGGGAATCCCTCGGAGAGTAGCACAAACCAGGGCTGGTACAGCCCTAAAATGCCAAGAACTGCGTCAGTTTAGTAGAAAACCTGTCACTACACCCCTGTGCGCCTCACTTCGGACTGTGGCAGTGTTTTCCTCACATGCAGCCTATATTCTGCGTATAAAAACCTACCAATCATGATAAAGGAAGGGTGTTTTTTCTGTGATTTTGATTCTTTACCTGTTTTTTTTTTTTAGAAAAGTCCTTCAGTACCTAATGCAATAAGCAGCTTTCTGCTTCAGAGACAAAGCACCATCAAACCTGCCTCCACTGCGCTGTTGTTTGGGTTTTTTTGTCAACTTCATCCCAAAACCCACGGGAAATGTAACCTCTACACCACATATTTCAGATTATCATATCAGGCAGCACTTTAAAAACTGTAAGGAAATGAAGATACTACAAACATAATGCGTCAAAAAACGTCATCAGGTTTCAAAATATTATTTTTTTTCAATTATTTTGAGTGTGAACATCCCTGTGTAATGCATCCACAGTAAGAGCCTGCTCCCCAAAACAGGTGATTTTCAGGAGCCCCAATTTCTCTGTCCTGCAGGCGGGTCCTTAACAACCAACTGAAATCTAAGACTCTACTCCTCAAACGGGGCCTGCTTGTAATTTCTTAGTAAGTGAAACTGCTCCAGCCTGAGGGAATTTGATGCACCACTTGAATACAGGTTTAACAGCTAACAATTCAGGGGCTATAAAAATTCATAACTTCCTTTCTTTTCATCTGAAATTAAAATAAAACAGTGGTTTTTTTTTTTAATTTTTGCTACTCTTTCTTTTTAAAAAAAAATAAAGTTTCTCATTTGGCACGAACATTTGGTAAGATTACCGTTAACTAAATGATTTTCCGAAGGCACAGATTTAATTCACTAAACACTTGGCAAAAGAAAAAATTAACTTTGAATACCTAGTTCATGTAACATTTCTCCTCTATTTGTTTAATTCAAGGAAAATATTTTCCCTCCACCCTTTCCTTTTCAAAGGCTTTTCACACCCACATAACAACCGAGTGACTCTTCCCTGACCCTGCCTCCCACGCCTCTCGCTACAACCGCTCGCGAGAAAGTTGCCCCAAGATCCGAAGGAAGCCCTTCAGGAAAGGAAATCCAGTACAAGGCCAAAACTTCCTTTTTTTAATTATTTTTTTTTTATTTTTATCTTTTTTTATTTGCGGTTCCGTAGGGGTGTGTGGTGTCCAACTGCCCTCCGGGATGCCGGTCTGGAAAGAAGGGGGGTGGAAAATCTCCTTGGGCGTCTGACTCGAACAGGTTTGGGAAGGCGAAGCGTCCCCGTGTCACCCCCCAGGGAAGATGGGATCCCTCTCTTCGTGGAGGACGGGTAGGACCCAGCACCACCAATGATAAATTCAAGACTCCCTGTTCTGCCTTGCCCATCTTCTGTCATTTACACATTCCAATCAGGGCTCGGTGCCAGCTCCGCGTTTCAGCGTCCTCGCTAAATGGACAATGGTGGGTGGGCGTGCTGGTAAAGCACCGAAGGGAAATTAAATCCTGGAATGTCTTAGGTTGGAAGGAACCTCAGAGATCATCTGATCCAACCCCTGCCATGGGCAGGGACACCCTTAACCAGCCCAGGTTGCTCAAGGTCTCAGCCAACCTGGCCTTGAACATCTCCACAACCTCTCTGAGCAACCTGTTCCAGCGTCTTGCCACCCTCATACTGAAAAATTTCTCCCAAAAATCCCATCTAAACCTCTTCTTCAATTTAAAACCATTTCCCCTTGTCCTATCAGTGGACACTCTTGTAAAAAGTCCCTCCCCAGCCTTCCTGTAGGTTCCCTTCAGGTACTGGAAGGCAGCTATTAGGTCCCCATGGAGACCTTATAACTAACACCATCCTCCTGTTAGTGGCAACTAAGAGTAAGTAACAGCTTGCCCAAGAAGCAGCCCTCCAGAAGATCCCTCCAAAAAACTAGCAGCAGATTCAGGGAGTACGATTTCCAAACCTAACTCTGTCAGCCAACGTGGTTCCTCCCAGCCAGTAACACGTCAATGATTTGGATTTTTTTCGAGAAACCACTAACTGACAGGTTTGGTTTTTTCTTTGGGATTTACAGAACCACTTAAAAATAACATTGCTTCTATTCTAGGCATATTTTAGGAAAAGCATAATTTGATTTAATTCCAGGGACAGACATCGGATTTTTCACATGAAATTCAAGCCTCGTCCATTCAGTGAAGCGCAACCAGAAAAATACAGCTTAGACCTGACCCCAGGACGATGGGATCCCAAAGCCTGGAGGGCTGGCCCATCGCCTTTGCTTAGCACCAAGGCTAGAAGAGGTTTGTACATTCAAGGAGGAAGGGAACAGCAATTTCAAATGTTTTTTTTGTCAATAAAAGTTCTCCCTGTTACTTACAGAGACCTAAACTGCAGCAGGCCAGCTAGTGTTCTCCCTAAAAACTGCTCTGGTGGAAAACTAAAAAACCTCGTGCACCTTGCCACGTTCGAAATCTGTTAAAGAGCTCTCTCCCAGTCACATTCAGCAAGATACCATCTCAGCACCGAGAACCAGAAGCACATAAACTTACCAACGCGCTATCGGGAGAAGCATCAGAAATAAAGTTGAGGCGTTATTCAGCAGTCAGCACCTCAGCTCCTTCCTGGCACAAAATAAATCCCACGAGCAAGCAGGTACTAGGAACCCTCTCTCCTTCGCTGCTCGTACCCGTACGCTCACAGGCAGCTTCTGACTCTGCCACCGACAAAAGAAACCGCAGTCAAACTGCTTCCCTAATGCTTCATAACTGAGTCAGTAGGTCAACAATTCCTCCGGTTTAGGAGCCAGACCAATTCCCTGAAACACCCCAGTTTTTTTTAATTTTTTTTTTTCCTGATGGGGGAAGCCAACTGCCTCTGCCAGTGGCAGCCCATCTGCTTCCAGACCAGAACCAAACCGCTCCAAACCACCACCTCGTTCTGGCGCAGACGCCCGTCTTGACGCAGCTCCATTTTGTCTCTCACGTCTGGGGAGGGGAGGGAGGGGGGAAACCAACAAGAAAAAAACCCAGGAGAAAATACTTACGATCGAAAGACGAATCAGGGAACCGCTCCCGGTGCACCTTGCACACGCTGCTGCCGGCTCCCAGCCCACGTCCTCTCGCATTCCCCATCCCCGAGACGGAGCGGCGTGAAGAAGAGCACTTCACGGAACACTCCGGGCTCTGTGAGCACAGAGGATCCTGCGTGCGCGGTTCAGGCTCGAACAAAGAGAAGGCTCTGAAGCTGCTATCCCTTCTTTCCCGATCCATGACTCAAAACGGCTGGTTGAAAAAATCGGTTTCGTAATAACCCTTTAGTACCACCTACTCACATCACAGAGCGATTCTTGCAGCAAATGCACAGGAAATCACCAGCGACTGCCAATGGAGATACTATTCCAAGAACCAGCTCTTTCGGTTATTCCTTCATCATTTGGAAACCGAGATGCTTTTACTTTCCCTATCGCACAAGGTCTGGTGGGGTGGTTTTTTTTTCCTTTTTTAAGAAGAGCTTTTAAACTATGATCCTGGAAAATACTTTGTTGATAAATCACCAGCTGACAACTTGCCCACTGTAAGAAAAATCAAAAAAAAGAAAAAAAAAAAAAGCATTTCACAATACTCATTCCAGAAAATACAGTAACTCCTTTCTGGAAATAAGTCACTGGACAAAACCCAAAAGGGCAGAATTGATTTGCAGAGAGTTTGCATCCTGCGGAGCACACAAAGGCGGTGTTGGGAGCCACGTGCCTCTCTGACCACCAGCAGCAGCCCCCTGACTCACCCGACCACGAGATGAGTCGCTAGCAACGATTTCCTCTTCATCCACGCTCCCCCGGCGTGCTCCATGCCACCGGCACATCCTGAGCCTAATCCCTCGCTTTGATGGAAATTCCAGAACTCATCTGGTGAGGCTGTGGCCACCAGCGAACGACGCAGCCATCTGCCAGCTCCTGCTTTGAGTCACCTGTCAGCGATACAAAAGGAAATTACTCAGCAGCGAGCACGTGGAAGCCCACTGCTACAGCCTCTGGCGTTAGCCCTTACAGGAATACTAAAATTCCAGAGCGTTCAAATCACCCTGAAGGAAAAGTGTTGTATTCTGCAGCAAAGAGGTGGAAGTTGGTTTGAAAAATAAAAAATAAAAAAAATAAATAATCAGTGACAGGACCTCAGACGGAGAGCGTTTCGGCCGGGTTTTTCAATGCCAGCATCACTGAAGCTGCCATGGAAGGGGAGACAAAAAAAATTTAAAAAAAGAAAGAAGACATTTCACAAACACTAGACCTTCACCGTGCGTGACAAGAAAAATAATTAAAACAACTGAGAGAACTAATCTGTGGCTGCTTAGGAAGTTAACTCTTCGAAGGAAGTGATTAAGCAAGAGAACAAAAGCAAAGTGCTCTGTTTACCAAACAAGTAAACTTAACGCACAGGAGTGCTTACTCACGGAAGTAAAGGCAAAGCACTGTCACAGCCCTGCCCGCAGACACAGGTTCACCCAGCACCAGGTTCTTATTGATGATTAAGCAGTTGTCACTTCAAAGAAATAAACCTTGGAAGAAACACAAAGCGCTGCTTTGCCAAAAGCACCAAACGCTGTCCTGAAAGCGTCCTGCGCCCCTTTAGGGAATCGTCTCCATCCAACTCCTACCTAGGACAAGAATTCCCTGGGATTTTCCTGAGAGGACCTGATGCTCTTTGCAAATTCAGTCCAGCAATAGTCGTTGTTTTGTTTCGTCATAAATTACGCAGCTCACAAATTCGGCCACTCGAAAAAAGCCTCCCAACTTCTCCCCAAAAAGAGCAGAAGAACAGGAAGACAGGGAGCACCCAGGACACTGAATCTTCAGGAATCTCACATAAAAAATTAATGAACACTAGAGATTTAATTGTCTAACCTGCTTCTGCATGCAGAAAGAGCCAGACCTGGTGCCTCTCCAGTGGGGGAGGGAGGTACTTCTTGTTCCTGTTTCGTACTTGACTTTTTTTCCTGCGCAGGAGATGATCTCACTATTCAACGTGTCGGGATATTGCTTCACTCTTTCTCGCGTGTCTCCTTGCATTAACATATTTTAACAATTCGGCTCATTAGGAAGGAGGCGACGAACAAAACGGCAAATTATCCTTAAAAATCACTCACAAAGGCTCGATTCTTCCCTTGTTTTGCCCTGTACCTATCCGAAACTCTCCGACCACCAACGCCGAGTGCAGATCAGGAACAAAGCTCCCCGAACCCCATCCTCGCGCTGCTCAGACGTCAGTGTACCTGTTCCAAGGCACGAGCCTGATTGGCGAGCTCCAGGGAGGAATGATTTTGGGTCCTGCCCCATTAGGAAGGGAAAGAAACTCCCAAATGACAGCCCTTTATTGTTCCCCAACGTGCTGATGCTCAGCCGCAGGCGGTACCGGGGAGAGGAGGCCGATGGAGCTCGTGGAAAATCATCGGGCACGGGAGACGAAAGCGAGAGGTCGAACCACAGTAAGGCTGCTACCCATCGACTCGAAACGGATCAGAAAAGCCCTGAAATCCAAATATAACGTGCCCGGCACCTGCATTTGCATACGGAGGATGCCAGCTGAAGTTTCCGAGTGTTTTTATCAAATGCTTTCTTTTTTTTTTTTCCAAGGGGCCATTTGACAGGCAGCCTCCGAGCGCACAGGGCTCTGAGAGACGTTCCCGTGCTTTAAACCTTGAATTACTACACCAGGTTTGCTCACAAACGAGCTCGAGCAGAGCCCCCACGGCACGCATTAAAGCCACTAGTCGTCAGGAAGTTTTGTGTACCACAGCAGTGCCTATATATAAACCTGTTTACGACTATTTCTAAAGAAGAGCCCATTCTGAAGCAGCTCCTTTATTGTGATCGAACACGCTGGATTCGTTCCCAGTTCAGGCTTATATAAGGCCTTCAAGGAAGTAGAAACTTGTTTTGTACGAAATCAAGCTGGTATAGTAGTAGGTGCAACGGAATTATCCTGTTACACGTTAAGTTTTACTAATAAAAGACCTGCACTGCAGCCATAAAAGCAAATGCCGCATCCCGTTAGTACAAACAGTCAAATATTTCCTGCCATAAAATCAAAACTCAGCCAAACACGACAGGTAAAAAGCATCTGGGTTTTTTTGGTTCCTTAGAAGAAAAAACACACAGTAGCCAGAATCGTTCATCATCACCATTTGCCCAAGCCTGATTTGTTTAAAAAACAAAACAAACCCCACCACATTCAACCACATTCAAGCGCACGATTGCAAACCTTCTCAGCGCCGCTTTTTCTACGGGTATAATGCTGGTATTTTTCTTACTCTGCACAAATCCCTTCGCTGGCAGGTATATCCGTTTTGTTTAATAAGCAACACGGCTTTCTCAAGGATGATCCTCGTTAAATTATTCTTGTGGCCTCTGTGAGGAGGGAGCCCGTCCTGGCTCAGCCGTGTGAGGATGCAGCCCAGGTAAGCCTGGGCCAGGTTTGGTTCTTACGGCCTCCGACTCCGCTCCAGCAAGATCTGCACTTCCCAGGGCCTCCAGATACTGTCGAGCTGCATCAAACTGCAACACAGTCTTTCGAATAAAAAGCTGGATACGTGACCAGGTTCTAAAGCTCAAGCACAAATAAAAGCACCGAGTCGGTGGACTGCAGCATCAGGTGCTTTACAATGAAAATTAAAAAACAAGAAGACAAGCAAACCAACCAACCAAAAAACCCCACAAAAGCAGAAACAGTCAACAAAAAAAAATCTTTGCACCAAAATAAAATGGGAGGTTGTGACTAACGACTGCTAGCCGTCTCCTTGCTGCACAGAGGAGACCGGGTGTAAGCCCCTCGTTGTGCTGCTTGGGAAAAAAAAAATTAAAAAAAATCCATGTCTTAAGTGGGCTGGGAGGCCAGGCTGTCCCCAGGCAGGTGCGATGAGGGCACACACAGCCAGCGAGGCACAAATGCCCCCTTCAGTGCCAGGTAGGTCCCTGCACCCAAATCAATCAATGAATCAGCCTCTACCTGACCAGCGCCCGCACTCCCCACAGCGCTTCCAGGGGTGAAGCCAGAGCGTTTTTCCACTCAGCGACGTCCCGTTTTGTGTCATCACGTAGAGGCGGTTCAAGGGCTGAACCAGCTACGAACTAAATCTGCTCTTGCTTAAGATTAAAATGTTACAGGACTGACCTTGCAGGTAGCTCAGCCTCAGCTTTCAGAGGGGTCCACAACACAGCACAAAGCACGACACTAAAATCTTCTTTGGGAAAACATGGTCAGAGCTGCTGCTCGCTCCTCGGCATCCTTCTTTGGCTGAGGCTCCTTCCTGGGAAGTGGAGCCACGTTCTGCTTTCTCCTCCTATCCCCACAGCTACCAGCACTGGAATTTTGATACTACACATCTATGAGCTGAGTGGTGACCTCTCACCCCTCCTGAATCACGCCGCTGCTCACAGAGACAGAAAAGATTCAGAGAGAATATGCAAGAGCAGCTTGACCCTTACCCTGCAGAGAAAAGGACTTCTCCAGGTACTCGGAAGTCCAGGTTTCCATTTCTTTTCTTAATCCTCTTTCTGCATTTTACCCAAGCTGTATAAGCAGACCTCAAGTTAGGACAGCTACGATTCTAACGTTTAATACTGGCACTCTTTTCTTTCCCACTTAGCCTGCTAGCAATACTTATCTGTTTAACTCTTCTTATTCCCCCTATGGACATCTTATAGATCATTTTAAGTTTGTAATTCCAATGTTAGCAATTTTAGGGGTTTTTTTGAATATTGTCTCATGGTCTCACACACAAATAGCGTGCACAAACAACATCTGGAGCTGTAGGAGCCGACAGGAAGGGCTGAATTCTGAACCTGGCACAAAAAGGATGACTTGAGGGCCATGGGAGGCAGTGAAGAATTGCTTTCCTGACTTACTCTGGTAGCTACAACAGATGGATCACATAATCCAATCCAAACAGCAAGCAAGTTTCTCGGTAATAAGAGAAAAGGACGCGGTGACCTCTAGGTAAAAATCCTAGGAACAGCAAGCACACATAAACATCAACCTGAGCAACTTTATTTCTGCGCCAGAGCTCGAACTGAAGATAACAGCAAAGACAAACACCCAAGATAGATTTAATTCAGACCGTAACTCACCGCGCACACACGCCAAATAGTGGTATAAACCTCGTGCCTTTTAACACTCCTCATCGTAAGGTCTATTCTTATCTCGGTGATGAATGTTTGGTTTTAGCAGGACTGTCGAGCCTTCTGCAGTTTCGGTGCAGCTTTCTTTAGCAGAGGGAGCTGGAAGGACTTCAGGTTACTCAGCCGGGGTGGAGCATGTCCTAGTCCTGTTCTACAAACTCAGGGCAGCTCATGACGGGGCTCTCCTGATGACTTGTTGCGTGGTTACAGACAAGCATGCGACCGCTGCCTCCTTCCTCCCTACAGCAAGGGTGTTTTAACCTTAACATTGATTTTGTTTGCAAAGCTGATTGAGTTCCTCGAAGGGGAGTCAATACCAAGAGCAAACTCTGTTTTCTTGCTGTGAAGGCACAGACTGAAGTTTAGCGCATACTTTATATAATAAACTAAAAACTTCTCCAGTTCCTCCTCTTGATTAACACATCCTAGAAGAGCTCAGTTCCCCAGCACTCAAAAAACCTGACAAGGTAGCAAGGCCTGTAAATACTCACGTTCTGTCCAAAACAAGACAGGGTTTCAGAAATAAAGAAAAGGGTGGATTGGGGGGGGGGCGGGGGCAGATGTCCTTTCTTTTGAGTGCTCTTAGTTTCTACCACTAGGTGGCACGTTTGAAACGCCTGGCACCTAGCGAAACCACAGCCAAACCTCTGCTCTGCATCACACCGTGTTTATCCCTGCCAGCCTCGCCTGGGATGGAAAAGTACAGGTAAAAGGGTATCTCAGGAGTCAAAGAACAGAGATATGCGGACAACGGCAGGTAAAAATGTGCCTGCGTGGGAAGGCAGCCTCACATTTTTCATTGTGAGGGTGACAGAGCCCTGGCACAGGCTGCCCAGGGAGGCTGTGGAGTCTCCCTCTCTGTGGACACTCAAACCCCACCT
>NW_009707491.1:13187-13527 GCF_000703405.1 Apaloderma vittatum
TAGCCAGCGAGCTGAGAGCTGGGCTGCGGCAGAGACCCCAGCTCCAGCACTGGTGTGGCCTCAGTGAATCACGTCTTGGGAGAGCATCTGAACACGTGTGGAAGAAGAGGGAAGTGGGTAAGTAGGGGAACACCTTCCCCACAGATCCCCGAGAGTTCAACAAACACAAACCCATTTGCAACCTCTCCAAGATACCACTTGCATGAGCCCACAGGAGACAGAGCATCTGGTGCACGATTGGTAAGATTAAGTCATCCCCAGTGTCGCATTTTGCCGTCGCAAGATCTCGTTTCTCCCAAGCGCTTCCATGTCCCGCCGAGCCAAGGGCTCCACAGGAGAA
>NW_009707491.1:13810-35088 GCF_000703405.1 Apaloderma vittatum
CAGCACCGATGTAACGATCGCGGGCACTCAGAGGCCGTGCTTGTTGTGGCATCGCACCCCACATTCCCCGTGTGTGTGCGATTTCAATAGACAAAGATTAACAATGTATTATGAGCGTTTCGACACCTGACTCAGTCCTTGGAATGGGCACTCGTGCCAATGGAAAAATAACTGTCAATTTGAACTGGAGGAGGAAAGAATTTTTGCTGACAGGCCCCTCCAGCGCAAAGGCAAGTGTGCTCATTGTCCCGCTGAAAGGAGAAATGCCATCTCTCCCCTTCATAGAAAGAACAGCTCAGCCCCAGCACTGCAGGGGAAAAAAAGTAAATATTGTTTTCCTTCCCATAAGTAGGATTCAGTTCTGCAAAGACGCCCCGAACTAAGTGGCAGAGCCACGAACTGCCCTCCCCATCAGCAGCTTCACTCCTGAGTCAGCGCAGGCCAGCTTGTAGCAGCGTCGTTTCTCCCACTCTGCTCTTTGGGAATTTTGCTCTTTCCTGATCCATCCCTCTGGCACTATTTGTGTGTTTACATATTCCTGTTTACATAGCAGCAACCTGCTGGGCAAATACTCCTCCAAGTGCACCCCAGCACATTTCTGTGTTGCTGTCTACAGGCTCTGCCAAGGAAGACTCTGCAGACATCAACACACGGTGGGAGTATCCTGCACAAATATTCCAGCAAGGCCTTTATTTTCAACATACAACCAACTCAGGAGAAACTAATTTCAAAGAGAATGAAGCAATAACCTCACCTGAATCTTTTCCGTCCCCATGGGCCTGCACCAAAGTGCAGCTCCTACTCCCAACGAGGACGTGCCAACGCAGAGATGCCAGCGGTTTGGGAGGGAGACTACGGCAATTACTACAGTTTGTGCTCAGTTTTTGGAGCTACCAAAAGGAAAGGCTGTAGGCTATCCCCAAATGCAGGTTTCCACTGGATGATGCTGAACTTCTTCCAAACTGGCATCTTCCATGTACTCTGACTCCTTTTAAACGAGAACCACAAGCACTCCCAACAAGAGGTTAATTTCTTGGCGTAATTACGAACTCCACCGCCAAACCTGGTGGGGACAAAACCGGCAGCTATCTGTAAATTAAAATCCTTGGAATTCTGCTCCAGCTTTTCCTCCTAAGCCAATGAAACCCCCAACACACTGCATCCCGACTGGAAGCGAGGAGGAGGCTTGACAAGTGGGACTAATCTCACTTCTATTTAAATACCTGCAGCGTAGATGTTGGTATCCGAGTTAGTCACAGGGAACCCCTTTAGAGTCGGTGCAAAGAAGCTGTCACTTCATGACATGATTCATCTGACTTAGTCCAGACAGTCGCTCGGGATGTTTTCCCTCACAGAAGGGAAGCTGGGAACTTCGCAGCCCTGTCAGATGAGTAACAGAATTTCAATTCTGAAATGCTGCTTTAAGCTACTGCAAAAACCGACACGGAACACGGGAGCTTTTCTGGTAATGACTTACGGTGCAGCCTTTTCTCTGACTACTTATTTCAGTGGAAAAACACAAGAGTGTTGCCTTTTACAGTTTTTCTTCAGGAACTCTGTTGCTCAAACCTGCAAACTCAGTTTTGCAGCACTGGCCTAGTAGTGAAGAGGCGGACGGAGAATTGGGGCTGCTGTGCTAAGTGAAAGCAATCGATCCGTTTTCGCTCTTCAGTGATCTGAAAGTAAGCACAGGAACCCGAAGAGCAGAAAGTGGATTTCATCATGCACTGTCCTTTTACTTTAATAAAATGATGTTTATGAGGAAGGAGGAATAATCTTATGGTTAAGGGCATGATGTTCAAAGCGCACTTCTAGCTCGGGGCTGTATTTCCCACTTACACACATCAGTCAGTCTCCACCTCAATGCCACACACACACACACACATTTACACCTCAGATTTACATTTCTAAAGAGGACAAGGTTGTGGAAGGAGATCTTCTTGGGAGGAAGGCGAAGCGGTTGCTGCTGGAGCGGTTTCTCTAGAGCATCAAGGGCTGAGCTCTCCTTGCAGGGAAAAGGTGACTGCAAAGAGGATGGATCCCAAGGACAAGACGCGGCTGTTAACGAGCAGAGCTGAAACTCATGACGTTGCTCTGGCCTCTGCATTTGACAGATCTTAGCTGGAAACTCCCTGGCTAGTCAGCCTTGTTCTCAACGCACCGAGAGCTCACAGCCAGCGTTTCCTTAACCTCGCCGCTCTCCTCCTCAGCAGACAACCACAGGTCCATCAATAGCTTTCTGAAGAAACCAGAGAGACCAAAAAGGGTCACTTCTGTGGAAATAACGTGAACTCTTTCACACTGTGTGTCCTGGGGCAGGGGCACGGGCTCGGCTGTGCCCGTAACACAGCACTGCTCTCCACACCGAGACCAACCACGAAGACGTTACAGTAACTTTGAAACACAGCAGAGGGTTTTAAATTTCTGAGCTCGACGCTGCTGGTGCGGAACAGACCCTGGAAATGTTCACGAAATTCCTACGTCTTTTAGGTCTTAATTATTTACCTTCCATCTACATAAACAGACCCACTCCACTCTTCCCAACACTTACAACTAAATTACTATATTACCGTAGACTAACGGCTTCTTCTGCAAAATCAGCGGGGTGTGATCGGCTGCCAGGAAAAGTCAACACCCTCGGTCAAAGAGCATCTGACAATTAATATACTTCATTTAGCTGCCACCAGTGATGTCACCGAGAGCGAAGTGCAACAACAGAACTGACAGCCAGGCAGGACGGAGCTTTTTCCCAAGGATTGTTGGAGCGACGGTCCAACAAACCCCTCGTTGTTCATCTGCCTGTGGAAGCGGCCGGCACACAAACAGCTTCCTACGTGTTTCTCAACACATACTGGGAGACGCTCGGGCAAATGTATCCCTGGAAGAGAACAACACATCCAACAGACTGCAAGCTGAATCATGTACTTTGGGTAAAGAGAATCCCATTAAAGGAGCAAAATTAATGTTAAGTGTACCAGATGAAAGATTTCATTTCTAAAGCCAGCACCCCAACAAAAATTCAAGCTACTTCGAAGACATTCAGGTCATCCAGACAATTATTTTAAAATGGCAGAGAAAGACGGTCTGATGATCCGCGCATGGAAGCAGCAGCCAGAAGCTCTGAATCATTCATAACAACCCTCAGCAGTTCTATCGTCTCCACATCTCAAAGCTACTCCGCGCAATGGATATGAATCGCTGGCACCCGGCTGCGGCTCCTCTGCCGGTGGTTGGCATCGCACGGCTGCACCAGGAGGCCTGGAGAGCACGAAGGAGGTGCTTTCCAACCAGCAGGCACTAATTACAGCTTTTTGGCCTTGCTTATCCACCGACCTACCTGCAGCTCTAATTTAGCATTTCCCAGGGCCAGCAGCTACGGCTGTATCCAATCTCCCTCTGCACAAATGCAGGACAACGTGAAGTCTTCAATTCTGTGACATCTCGGGTAAAGCTGCTTTTTTTAGCATCAAAAGTGGCTTTACAGAGCTGCGTTTAACTTCCATCTCCACGAGCCGCATGGATTCGGTGGGTTCCTTAGCACCTGAGGGTGATCTTTGACTGCTCTTCTATTTAAGAGTAACACAGGGCTCAGGTGAACCCATCTTTCCCGTTCCTACATCCCTGCGCTGTTTTTCCTCAGTCACATTGATAGGCTGAAGCCTTTCAATTCCGTTTGGAGGGGGGAAAAAAAAAAAAGAAAAAGAGAAGGAAGCTAAGGCACAGAGAAAATAAGCCGTGTGCTGAAATAACAGAGCGATTCCCAGAGCTCACAGCAGGCTCTGCATCTGCCAGAGCGCTGCCCTTCCACCTGATCCACTCAGTGCTGCTACACCCACTTTCCACATTTGTTCTGAGGTCACGGGTGATTCCTACGAACTCTCTGTGCCCCAACAGCCCCTGTGTACCTGCGAGAGCTGTTTTGCAGGGTGGAAGGAGAGCTCTGACGGGATACCTGCCGTTTAACTGCAGAGTTAACACCACTGCGTTGCTATTACCCATCCCTGTTTCTGCAGCTCCCTGCTACAGCTGATTGGGTAGAAAGCACAGAATCACAGGATGTGCTGGGCTGGAAGGGACCCTTCAAGGCCATCTAGTCCGACTGCCCTGCAGTGAGCAGGGACAGCTTCAACCCCATCAGGTTGCTCAGAGCCCCGTCCAGCCTGACCCTGAATGTCTTCAGGGATGGGGCATCAACCACTTCTCTGGGCAACCTGTGCCAGGGTTTCAAAACCCTCACAGTAAAGAATTTCTTCCTTATATCTAATCCAAATCTACCCTCCTTTAGTTTACCCTTATTCTGCTGCAACAGGCCTTGCCAAAAAGATTGGCCCCGTTTGTTTCACAGATCTCTTTTAAGTACAGAAAGGCCACAGTAAGGTCCCCGCCACGCTTTCTCTTCTCCAGGCTGAACAAGCCCAACTCTCTCAGCCTGTCCATGCAGGGGAGGTCTCCAACGCCTTGATCACCTTCATGGCCTCCTTCAGACCTGCTCCAAGAGGTTCACATCTTCTCCTGAGGTCCCCAGAGCTGGACACAGCACTCCAGGTGGGGTCTCACCAGAGTTGAGGGGCCGAATTCCCTCTCTCTCCCTGCTGGCCACGCTGCTTTGGATGCAGCCCAGGACACAACCGGCCTTCTGGGCTGCACTCCGGTGGCTCTTCATCCACCAACACCCCCAAATCCTTCTCGCCAGGGCTGGTCTCAACCCCAGCCTGCTGACACCAGAGAGGTTGCCCCGACGCAGGTGCAGGACATTACGCTCAGCCTAACGAGGTTTGCACACATCCCCTCCTCCAGCTTGTCCAGGTCCCCCTGGAGGACGTCTCGTCCCTCTGGCACATCAGCTGCAGCCCACAGCTCGGTGTCACTGGCAAACTCGCTGAGGGTGCGCTGGATTCCACTGCAAACACAATACAGGCAGCTCTAATGATGGGGCAGGGACGTGCTTCCGCATCGCTTCAATGACGCTCCCTTCAGCCACTCCCGTTCTCGCTGTCCCCATGTGCCAAATAACCAGGGGACCAGCTGCCGGGCTCGACTGTCCACCGAAGATCACAAGTACTGCACCATGAAACCTTAAGCAAACGTAAAACTTGCTCTCCTGGAGATGACACAGTTCCCTGAACTTGAGGTCTGGCAAAGAGATGCAATTAAAAGGAAACAAAAAGGGAAAAAAATAAAATCAAGAAAAAAATCTACTACCAAACCCTTGCCTGTGTATTTCTTGCTGTGAAAGTCTCAGTCACTAGAAGTTTCGAGTCTCTTCTGCCCTGTCCATCCCTCAGTCTGTTGTGCTACGTATTAAAGGTCCAACTTAAACTGACACTCGAGAACACCTTTTAGTGAAGCCTTGATTCGCAGCCATTTTCATTAGCTACCACTCCAATTACTGTAAAATTAAAACTTTACCTTCTCTCAGCTGCACCCTTTTATCTCTATTTGACCCCACAACTAAGTCATAACACAGAATTGTAGGTACCTTTCTTTCTATCCCAGCAATGGGATGACGGAATGAGAAAGAAAATTCCTCTGCAGGTTGAGCCTGAATTAGGAGGGATAAAGATTTTATTAAAATTTGAAAATGATTGTGATTACACAGGAAAATACAGAATAAACTCACTGGGATGAAGGAGATTCTTTCTCATAAATCTGGATTAGAGAGCAAAGTTCCTGTTTTGATAAAAAAAAAAGTGTATCTCACCTCCGGAGAGTTTTCCATAACATACAAGTTGCCTTGTAAATCGATGTGTTTGAGAGACTTCTCCCAGTTACGCAAACACCATATAACGAAGCCACAGTAACTTCAAAGGAAGAGGCTGCTCAGGGCAAAGCAGGAAAAAAAACCCCACTTCTCGTCACCCAGACAAATTTTTATGAACTTGCTAAGGCAGAATCATTTTAATATCACCTTCCCCAGGCGTGCCTTCAAAAAGGCTGCTTCCCCTCCACACTAAAGCTGCAGAGAAAACCATTTCCTGGTCAAGGCCGGCCGGTGCCAAGGCAGCGCCGGGCTGAGCCGTGGTGCCAAGTGGTGCCAAGAACTGCTGCTCACAGCAAGGACCCATTTGAACAACTTCCTGCTTTTCAAGGGGCTTATCTGAATTCCTCTTCTTCCGAACGTGCTGGGTATTTGTCAGATTTGTCACATACCTCTTCCCTTCAGCGAGTGTACCCACAGTTCTTCACTGACCTCAGCTGACACCCAAGAATTACTCTCTTCTGCCCTTCTCTCTCAAGCCCATCATTGTGTCACGTTATTTTCCTTTCAAATATCACTTAAACTCAGCACGAACAGTCCTCGGTCTTCACTAGGAATAATCAGATTTTTTGAAGCCAGTCCACTATGTCCAAGTCAGGAAATCCATTTTTTAAAAGACACATAAAATTTTGTTAATTATTGTATTGTTGTTCTTTCAGTTCATAGAGAAATTTCAATAATCAATGTTACTAAAAGTTAAGGCCCCAATGGACAATGTTTTACTTTCGCATGGATTACTGACATGCCTAAAAATGCTTTGCTAGGTAGAGACCTAACAAGGGATCTCTAATCCTTCCAGAAATTCCAGCAAAGTCCAGTATAAGAGATTTTTCTGCTGGAAAGGAGGAATTCACGTGTTCTCCTACCATTCACACCTCCCGTCTCTGCGCAAACTCTAGAATTTTGCAACCACCCAGCCACACAAATCCTGTCCCCAAGGCAGGGCTGAAGCCTGGGTCAAGGATAAAGATGATGGGGCTGCGACACTGTGGACTCAGACCTCGGGAAGGTGAAGCCAACACTGAGCAACCAGCGAAGAGAAAGGTTCTGAAGCGGCACAAACAAAGCCAGACGTGCCCAGAGGAGCTGCAGCCTGTCCCAGGAGGGCAGGGACTGAAGCAAGCTGGTCCTACAGCCCCCAGAACACCCAACCTTGCCCAGGCAGAGCACCCCGCATCCCCATCACACGAAAAGGTGAAGAAAGGCCATTCAAACCACGCTGAAGTGTGATTTTTTCCAACTAGGTTCATCAATGGTACCCACTGATGTCAAAAATAAAGAGGCAGAACACAGATCAAGCTTTAAACGGTCATTTACGTCCCTTCAAGACTTTATCCTGGCAGTCACTGCAACGTCTAAAGAATCACAACTACTTTTAAAATCTCATTTTCAGCAGTGTTACCAGGTAAATACCAGAGAAAGCTGTTCCTGCTCTGAGTAGGAGGTTGGACTGGAGACCTCCTGAGGTCCCTTCCAACCTCAATTATTCTATGATCCCATGATGCAAGTATCATGTTATAAAAATCCGCGCAGGTTTGTTCATGTCTCTTCGGTCTCGTGACAAGGGGAAAAAAAACCAAACAAACCACATCCCTGCTGCCAAAGGGTACAGAGTTGGGTGGCAGCAAAAAAGGACCCAGCAACTTCCATTTATACTGGTAATACTTCAAACTTGTCTATACTTCTCCGAAATTATTTTCATCTTGGGATCTGAAAATTCCCTACGCCCCACTTGTTCCGTTTCATAACACCGTTTACGCTCCCATGTCTACAAGCAAAATCTCTCTTGCACAGCCAGTGATACCTTTTACCTCCCAGTGAATTCCAATTTGAGAAGAATAAGGATATAGAGCAGCCAGACAAGTACTACTCAAGAAAAGTCACCCCAGAGAGGCAGCATGTCCTTTTACATACGATCCACGTTTGAGCGTTTAAGTATGAGGGAAAATTTGACTGTGTACTTCCTCTCAACCACACTGCTCTTACGAAGTCTTTGTATTCCCCAGAGTTACAGGGCAGGCTTTTGGTCAGCCCCAATTCTCTTTTCACCCAACTCCAGCCTCTACTTGAGCCTCCTCCAGCCCACACCCTGGTTAAATGTCACTGCACTGTACAAGTAACTCAGTGACTCTGCTTTCCGCCTTCTGAAGCTGTCAATCCTTCGACAAGCAACCCTCTTCCACATCTTGCTCTACATGAGAAGACACAGATCTTCAACTCTCTGGTTAAAATTTTCCAACTGAGCGCAAGGATTTCATTCCCATCTCATCCAGAACTCTGTGCCAGTGCTTCACATCCATGGAAAGTCGAGGTTACAGAAGGTCTCCTCCCCAAGGTTGCAACATGCAAGTATTCAAGAATGAAGACTTAGAATTCGCAAGGCGTGCACATGAAAGAGGAAAAGATCATCAGCACAATTTTGGGGACAAAGGTACTGCACCCTGCAAGGAAGGACACATTTTCACTCTACGAGCACTGACAGCAAAATGCATTTTGTGTAATCTCTTTGCTTTTTGCAGTCAGAGCAATCCAGATTTTTCTGTGGCTATGACAGAAGATTTGAGAAGTATTCTGCATGAGAAATTTCCAGCTGGGTTCGGGCAGGATCTTCAGATTTCAAATCAGGCAGCAGTCTCAAATGCAGCCAACACCACGGAAGTCAAATGCATAGGTAACTAAAAGATTATACAAATTTCCTGTACTAAAAACCCACGGAATGCTCTTTTCATCATAAAAAAAGGATTAACAGCACATAAACAATTTATGTAAGGAGACGTTAATGATTTTATTGTGATGTGCTATTTAGCATGTGCAGAGGATCCGATTATAAAACTTCTACTTAGTTTTCCATGAGTCACCCTCTGAATAACATGTTTTGATTTACCTAACAGCAAGAACTCTTGGTAGGAGACTGTTTTACTAAATGTGGTCATCCAGGCCTATCATCACATTGCTGTTGGATGCAAATTCTCTACAGAAAAAGGAAATTTCGCTCACGGACACATTAACCAATTGTTCCAGTCTCACCTAGCTTTGAAGAAGTCAGTGCAGCAACTTGAATTTTGGCTGCAGCGACGTCCCTCAAAACAACGTGGCAACATCTGGATCGCAAGTGATACTGAACGCACGAGCTTAACACTATCTCCAAAGAGAAGCCAAACTTCTGGACCATGAAGCAGGAGCAAGGAGCTCTGATACAAAATAACAGTCAACTCTCAACTCTGCCTGGTAAGAGGAAGCTGGGCTAACCTGGTTAATGAAAAACCATCACTAACAATACTGTTCTTTGCAGAAGTAGCTCCTGGCATCTTGGGGTGGTTTTATTAGCTTGGCCGTGGTGTTACAGGAAGGCACAGATCCAGCCTGGGTCCCGAAGCGACGTGGTCACGTTCCTCTAACGCAGCCCTTCGGCCTCCAGGGTTTGCAGGGAGCAGTTTGTGTCTTTGCAGAGCGCTTTGTGAAGCCAGAGCCACTGTCACTGTTGTGGTGTTTGGGCACAGCAAAGCCACCCCTCAAACAGAGCCCTCGCTGCACACCCCAGCCCGCTTCAGCTCCAGCAGCGGGGACTCCTGTTGGCACCCTGGGGGCTGGGGCTATTCCTGCAGCTTGAGCTCTTCACGGGTACCACGTGTCTGAGGGTCAAACCATCTGGGAAGAGGCTCCTCTTTCAGCAAGCAACAAATTGGCCCTTCAGCGAAGTGAGGCAGGGGCAGGGGGGAGAAAGGGGAAAAACAAACAAAAAAATATGCCAACAGAGAAGAAAGAAGCCGCTTTCATCCTCACGAGAGCAACGCACCCCAAGGACTGTGGGTCCCAGCACACGGTGCTGCGTGAGTACAAACTCCAGAACCGCCCACGCAGCAACCAGCAGCAGCCCTGAAATCACAGAATCATGGGATGGTTCAGGTTGGAAGGGACCTTGAAGATCATCTCGTTCCAACCCCCCTGCTCTGGGCAGGGACCCCTCTCTCCCATCAGCCCAGGTCGCTCCAAGCCCCATCCAGCCTGGCCTCGAACACTTCAGGGATGGGGCATCCCCAATGGATTCTCCTGAAGACACAACGCAGGTAAAAATTTCCACCAGTTTCAGTTTTTGCCATGACCAGCTCTGTTCCAAACACCGAGAGCCCACGTACCGTGAGACTGCTCAAGAGCACCAAACCCCAAGCCTGTCGACAAAGGTAGAATAACGCAACAATACACCGATACTCTACAGAAAGTGCCTACACGGGTGGAAAAATCAGTAAACAAAACAAAAATAAAACGCAGATGGTACGGAGCTAAAGCAAACTGTACGGTTCAGTGCACAGCCAGCAGGCCAAGAAGGAAGGGAAATTCCTTCTCAGGGTTTACGCGAACAATGAGTTTCCCTGAAAACTCCAGGAGGCCGTTCCCAGCTCCTCCGCTGGCACCGGTGGTAGGAAAAGCAAAGTTCATTACTGACCTCAGGAGAAATCTCAGTCCCGGTGAACTCCCGCGTGGATCAATGTGACCTCCTGCTTCCCAGCGGCGGCGGCGTTTGGGCGCGTGCGGCACGCAGCGCTGCTCTTGTCAAATCAAAAACCAGCGGCCGACTTGCCACCGCGCTCCAAGGGACGTTCCAGCGGTCACACGGGTCTCATCAAGCCCAATCCTATGATCAAGCTCAATCCTGTGTAGCTCAGGATACCAGCCAAACGCTCCTCAATTTTAACACAAAACATGAAAAAACACACGTGGGCAACTGTGCAACTGCAGGGAATGGCGAAACGCGTGAAAGCAGCCACTCAGATGTTGTACATAAAAGCCAGAAAGCGCTGTAGCCACCTTTCTTATCAGAGTTGTGAATAAAATACACATTTTGGGATATGTCCCCGTTTGATGGCAGGGTTTGGAGAACCAGGCATGCAGATACAATGGCCATGCTTCTTTAAAACATGCTCAAAAAGCCATGAAGAAACTCTTTAAAAAACCCCCAGCAAGACAGGGCCCCGTAACGTGGCTATTTAAAGAAAAAACAACGAACAACATAAAGAAAAACAAGGAAAAAAAAAAGCCTCCCCCAACTGTGGCTCTTTGCTGCATTGTTTCTATTGCAGTCAAATGTCAGCAATGGTTAAAATATGGAAAGTCTCACCGAATCAAACCAAACCGCAAACCACTTGGTAAGATCATGGAATTCTACAAGTTAACAGACAAATGAACTAACATGTACACCAATAAAACTGCACAAGAAGAAACATGCCAGCTTCTACTTATTTTCATCTGCTCTGTTGTGCAGTTCAGGTAAAAAGAGCTGGAGCAGTAGAGATTTGTTAAAGCCAGAGGTAAATTTTTCAAGTTTTCATTCAAGAATTCCAAATAATTTTCAAAATGGCTTTTATTCAAAGCAAGGATCTGAATGGAAAAAGTTACAAAAATTGTTTCAGAACCTGGAAATAGGGAAGGCTGGAACAAACATGAAGTCATCTACGGACAAAGCTCTCCAAACACAAATTCCTACGCTCAGTCTTTTGGTAACACTTTGATGTGTGCTGTGGTTAAAGAGAGAGTTGAAAGAAAGGACAAAAAAGAGGTAGGTTCTTCAGTTGCACCGAGGTGCAAACCCAATATTGCAAAATTTTAGTTCAGATACAAAAGCTGGTCAAAAACGCTGGCACAACTTTTTACAGAAGCATCCATCTCGTGTTTTCCTAGGGGTTTAGAATCACTCAAGAACTTCTGATCCTCTGAACAATTCCAAATACCAACCTCCCTTTACCGACAAGGGGCTGCCAAAGTCTGTCCCAGGCATGACCCAGCAAGCCAGGGAGGAAGGCTGGAGGAGAAGACTCTCTCTGCTCTTCTCACGTTCATCTTTTTTGGCATACAGGAGGACATTCTCCTTTAACCACTTGGAAACTGATGGCGAAAATATAAATATTTGAAAAACTCTTCAGTGGCCTCGTAAAAATGGAATGGTGTCAAAGAGGCAACACGACGTCATTTACCTACAGCTCACGGCATCTGGACTTCACCTCTACCTCCTGGCAAATGTGTGTGAGCACAGTTACAACTTTTGGGCAAAGAGGCCACCCTTTCAGTAGCTGAGTTAAATTTAAGTTCAGTAAAAATAAATGCGGTTAACCATGTAACAAGAGCCACAACAGCAAATCCATCGGTGAGATTTTGTAGTTTGTTTTGGGCTGGTCACTGAGGGTGTCAGAGTCCTACTGGCGCTGGACAACTGGTTGCTCATTCAGCTGAGTTTTCTGCATTAATGTAATAGCAGAAATGCAAGAATACACAGCAGTGCACTACGGCACAATTAAAAAAAATAAAAATCAATCTTATTTAGCTGATGGCAATGACTATCCTGCATGTGAACTCTTCCTGTTCTTCAATCAACCTAATTTTAGGCTCTGCCCAGTTTGCAACTCCACAGAGGCAACTGATACCGGCTGAGCTGCTATAGGAACACAGTTTAACCATTAATGGTAGCTACTGATGCACTGTTTATCAAAGAAAACGGAAGAATTCCTAGCTGTAGTAATTCTCAATTCTTACAGCATGTTTGTTACAACTGCTGTAATGAACGAAAGAAAATTCACTCACACAGTGTGAACAAAGCAGAGAGAAAACAGGTAGTATTATTTTCCAGATGGGAAATTGCAGCCCAAAAAACGCAATGACATGCTCGAGATCACAGGTAGAGAAATTAAAAGTTCTGATGTGAATTCTCCCTGCTCAGCAGACCTGACTGACTACTCTTCTTGAACCTACTCAAGACTGCCGAGCACAGCTTTCACTCAGCGCTTCAGAAAAATCGGCATTTTCCAACGCAAGCTGACTTGTATTTCAGCCATGAAAACTAACGCAGACATTCAAAGCCATACTCATGCATATTATTACCAGCAGTATTTTCTTAAAACCAGAGAGCCTTTCTTTCTCGGTGTCTCTTTAAAACTGGGTCCTGGCCCTTCCCCACAAAGCCACCGCTTCCTCCCGCCCCTCGCAGGCACACGCAGCCCAGCCAAGAAGACCGAAGGGTCACCAGGATTAACGCTCTGGGGATATTTCACGCGAGGATACACAGAAATACACCCAATAAGAGACTTCTGGAGGAGTTCCAGAGGTGGCTACCTACGGTACTGTTAGCAAAATCTAAAAGGATTTCCGTTTGTCCTTCCTTCCTCCCTCCCGTGCAGAAAAACCTCGCCAAGGCGTTAAGCAGCATCAAAAAATGACTTTGCGGTATTTAAGAAGCGTTCATAACGCTGCTGCTTCAGCCACCAGCCAAGCAAAACTTTTTCTTTTTGCCATTAACATACCACTCATCTCGGAACTGTAACAACCTGCGCTCGCAGCCAGGGACCAGCAACGCTTCTCGGGCGGCGCGCGAACGATCCTCTCGGAACCAAATGCTGCCAATCCTGCATTTTCAGTTTGCAGCGAATTAACAATGAAAGTACCAGGAAGTCCTACACTTCTGAAACGACTCGCTAAAAATAGTTTATGCCGCCAGAGAAAACAGCAACAAGAACTCGCCCGTCAGTTTACAGTAAAGTGCTTTCCCCAAGACAAAAAGTGCCGGCGAAACCAACAGCCCAGGGAGACCTTGGTATATACAGATGATTAAACCAAAAAGCCATTACAGGCTAAATTTTGGCTGCAAATATCCTGATGGCTTTGCAGTCTCCTGTGGAGAGAGTTGTGGTTTTCACCTGCGTACCCTGGGTGTGAATCTAATACCCAATTCCTTTACTCAAAAAAAAAAAAAATTAAAAAAATACTGGGAAAAAGAGCTTGCTGAGATCGACAGAAACATGCCCATCAGGCAGCTATATACATATTTAAATAAGTTAAAATAACAGATCATGATACAAACATAAACACCTTTTCTGATAAAAATTCAAGTCCCATTAAAAGGAAAAAAGATATTACCTCTGTTCCTGCTGACAGATACGTAGTCAGAACAAGACCAACTGCATGCTTCGAGCCGTTAATAAAAAGAGGAGCAAGCGAATGAATAGCTTTCGGATGAATCCAAATAGTTTTTGTTTCTCTGCTGCAGTTTCACCACTCCCACAGGGTAATTTCTATACTCACTTCGTAACGAAAGCAAAGTACAGGTCAGAATAAGAAAGGGAGGAGACCAGAAAAACTCCATGGTGTTAGTCAAAGCTTGTCCTTCTGGCTGTCTTGTTTTCAAATGAGGGGAACGGTGCTAGCGTGATAAAAGGGGATGTGGAGGGGGTGTCCTGCTCGGGCGTAATAACCCAGAAGCTCGGTTCATCTGCATTTTATGTGATCTGATTGGTGAAAGCAGGAAGCAAGAAAACCTTTATCACATGACTAAAAAGCACAGAGCAAGAAGGGCCAAATTCAGCTTTCACTTACACCCGTGTAGCTCTCTTGTAACTCTGTTGCCTTTGACAGCCTTAAATTCCATTCAAAACAGAAAAAGATACTCGGTTTCTGTAAAGACATAAAGCCATTTTTTAAAAACTGAGAATTTAGCCTCTGCCTCAGCAATTGTTTCACGTCTGTTCACTGCCAAATTTCTGCACTGGACGAGAATCATGTGACTTATCTGTCCGATATTTTTAAAGACATTTCTGCCCCCTCTATCACTCTGTCTCCCAACAATCCACGTACTCACTGCTGATCCACTCACTTCTGCACACTTACACGCTACCACGAACCTTTTAAAATCTATTGTAAGAGGCAGGACAGCCCGCAAGCGCGCGCTGGCACCTCTCTGCTGCGTTCCATAAAGGAAGCTGATGAAAGTGTACGCTCGCTCCATTATCTGGGGAACGAAATACGAGGATGTACATCCAGCAAGGTACGGAACTTTCTGTTCAAAAGCGAATGAGAAACGGTAATGCTCTGTTGCCAGCAATTAAATCTACATTTTCCCTGAAAAGCTGGTAGATTAGATGAGCTACGGGCCTTTTTTTTGTTTTGTTTTCCTGCCTCTCACACATGGACTTTTATACTAAGCGAGGAAAAGGGTCAGAAGTGAAAGAAAAACTACAGAGGAATGTTTACGAGGATGCTCCCTGAGTGCTAAGGAAAAATTGAAAGCAACAGAGAGAGAAGAAACTAAGAGCAAACGAGATGAAACAGAAGTACCCCAGCAGAGGCGGCAGTTTTTTCAGCCTCAAAGCACTGCTGTCCCTCGGATGGCGAAAGGTTAAAAGCACTGAGGAGAACCTGAATCATCTGACCTAAAAATGGAAAACAGGAGAGGTAAAAAAAAAAAGAAAAAAAGAGACGCTGTGGTACAAGCTCACTTTTAACTTTTAAATACTGAAGGGCTCTACTCCCCTTTGACAGGCACCGGGTCAAACACAGATGTGACGTGTGCGGGCAGTAGAAGCACGAGGGCAACTCGTTTTATCAGGAGAGTCAGAAACCTCAATTGTATTTCGCACGCTCAAGTAGCAAATTATGAATGAACCGGGTGAATTTTATACGCGGGTTAATGTGATACTGTCAAGTATTTCAGTAGAATGTAACTTTATTGGCACAGGCCCAATTATGACAGTGGCATCTAATAAAAAAAAAGTAGTAATATGCTAAAAAGCCAATTATTGCTGATTTCTCTGCTGTTTGAAGAGTAAGGCACAGCCTGACGAGAACACAGGCCACGCTTTACGTAAAGAGCTGAGCAATAATATGTGTAGTTGAAAATACAACTGGCAGTCTATAAAGGGGTTTACGATACTCTCTGAATACCAGATCCTCAGATATTTTCCTGCACTTTGAAACTGTCAGATCTGTCTCCAGCATGTGTGGCAGGAACCCCAAGAAAGATTCAAAACAAGATAAAAATAAATAAAAAAGAAGAAAAAAAAAGAAGGCACAACTGTTTATTATACTGTCCAGGAAGTGGTTTGTTTGCAAAATCCTGAATAAAAAAAGTGAGTGCTGATTTATAAACCTGCCTTCCCTGGAGTAGCTCAAGCATCCTTAACCGTACGCAGGGAATAAGATACAGCTTTCACGTACACAAAACACCTTCTGGGAGTCTTTGCGCTCCTCCAGCAGTGACTGGTGAGTTAGCTGCTATCAGGATTGGATTTATCTTGCTCAGCTACAGGTGCCAGAAACTCCAGGCTCACTTTAAACTATATTCTTGAGCAGCTGTCGAAAAAAGAGGCAACTGCCGATGGTGCATCTTGTTAAATTCCTTAGGAATAAAAATTTACATGAACATCACAGAAACAGCTTTGCAGGTCAGCGTGACAGTGAAGCAGACTTCTGAATTCCCTCAGGCAAAAGCTTCTTTCTCCAACTGGGATGCAGAGTTTCCCAAAAAGAGATTTTAGCAGGAAAAAAAAAAAATTTCAAACCTGTTGCTTTCAGCTTCTTGCTAATTAACTCAGAAGTTACTGGCACATTGGAGATGAAGGAGGGTAATGGAGTCACTCACGTAGATGGAATTCAAGTGGGGAACTAGATGGAAAAGGAGTAGGAAGAGCACGGAGTGAAAACCTGAGGAGTAAAATCAGAGCAGCAGTTCTGAAGGAACCAGATGCAGGGATGCTGCGTCTCTGAGCAACGCGGCCACAGATGGGGAGCACGGCCCTGCCCTGCGCACTCCTGGGCTGGAGCAGCGCTGAGGAACGCGCGCTGAGCACACGCTGAGCTCTGCTTCGGCTCATCCCTGAGGATCCTGGAGAACACGGGATGAGCAGCAGCACCCACACACAAGGTAACAACTGCACAACTACGCTAATATTTGTAGCTTGCTAAAAGCCTCTGGTGTTTGGCTTGGCCTCCAGCACCTTCCAAGCACCTGTATTACAGCAAACTTTGGCAGAAATTAAACCAGAGGAAAAAAAGCACGAACGACAGACTTCTAAAAGGAGTGTGACCAGCAGGTCGAGGGAGGTGATTCTCCCCCTCTGCTCTGCTCTGGTGAGGCCACACCTGGAGCAGTGCGCCCAGTTCTGGAGCCCACAGGACACGAAGGACATGGATCTGCTGGAGCAGGTCCAGAGGCCACCAAGGTGATCAGAGGGCTGGAGCCCCTCTGCTGTGAGGACAGGCTGAGGGAGCTGGGGTTATTCAGCTTGGAGAAGAGAAAGCTCTGGGGTGACCTAAGAGCAGCTTCCAGTACATGAACGGGGCTACAGGAAAGCTGGAGAAGGGCTTTTCACAAGGGCCTGGAGTGACAGGACAAGGGGCAGTGGCCTGGAACTGCAAGAGGGCAGGTTTAGATCAGATACAAGGAAGAAATTCTTCACCACGAGAGCGGTGAAGCGCTGGCACAGGTTGCCCAAGGAGGGGGCCGCAGTCCCCTCCCGTTCGAGGCCAGACTGGATGGGGCTTGCAGCAACCTGGTCTGTTGGCAGAGAGGTGTCCCTGCCCACATCAGGGGGTTGGAAAGAGACGATCTTCAAGGTCCATTCCAACCTGAACCATTCTATGATTCTATATCCCCTCCTTCTACAATCATCTTCTTATAAATCAAAACCCTTCAGAAAATAAACATCTGAATGATCTACACCCAACACATTTTGAAAATCAACAAGTTCTTCATTCACAGTGAAGACAACTCAGAGCTCTTGTGAGTTATAGAAGAATTAAAAGCAGCCAGAGACCTACAGGGAGCGGCGCAGAGCAGTCAGGGAACCAGAGATGTGATGATGCCAACCCATCGCTGCACCACAAACAAGTAACAGTAAAGACGCTCTTTGAACTCTTGCATTTTAATTCCATCATTCACCATCTCAGGGTCCCCATCAAAAACTGCAGGAAGAAAAGCAAATCTCAAAAAAATTTCTTTCTAGGTTGATTACACACAGGGAGAGGAAAAACGAGCGCATGCTTGTCTCCTGGTTCATTCAAGCCGCGCGCCAGACAGGAGGTATTAGTCACTTCTCAGAGCACAATATTAGGATGTTGACTGCAGCCAGTCAGAGCCCGACGCTTGAGAATGGAGCCATCAAATTCATTTCCTGGTCAAACCTCACAATTAAAAGAGGCATTTCTCAGAGGGAGGGTTAAACATGGGAATAGAGGAGAAGAAACTGAGACTGGGAAGGTTACCGTGCCTCCGAGTTTAATGGCCGTGTAATTCTTCCAGAGGAAAGGGAGTGTTTCTGCATGACACAGCCAGCAAAACATGCAGGAGTCACATCCTGGTGAAGGGCTGCAGCTCCAGCGTATCTGACCTTAGAGGACAGCTTTGTGCACAGGGACACAGGCCAGGTGAAGATAAAGGGAGGGAATGCAAAGGGAAAGGGATTTATTTTCAGGAAGGTATGAGGAAGATACTGCCCTTTTTGTGAGAGAGGGCTGACGTCTGGATCCCCAACGCGGATCTCGAAGGACGCGCCGGGCAGGCCTTTGTCAGCGTGTTTTACAAGTCCAGGGACAACCCTAGTCCTTACTTAGGCGGTGCAATCAGGCTGTGAGCAGCCTCACCCAAGGGTAAGCATCTCTCAGGCCCTTGCAAGAGTGGAGACTTAAAGACAATCTTTCGACACCCTCCACACGCTGCAGGACTACCCGCTGTGCCTGGGGCCTGAGAGCACCTGCACTGCCACCCCTTCCCTGGTCCCCCAGCACTTCTGTCCCTCCTGTCCCCCCTCCCACTCAGAAGGAATCCTGCAAACTCAATTAGTTTAAGAAGTCCTTTCTGTGCATAATACTGTTTCAAATTATGTATCCGTCGCAGCGCCTTCAAATGAATCTGAGGACAGATTTGACTCACTTTGCCGAATCTGACTCATGCTTCTTGGGTATGGAAAGAACAGTTTGCAGAGTTCACTCCTGCAGGCTGTAAACTCTTGAATCTCACTGTAGTTTTATTTAAGCAACAGCCATGTTAGCAGACCTCTAGTTCCCTTTGCATCTTGAGCCCCGGAGCAGAAAGCAGCAGGCACAAAGGCAGTTAAAACAGTTCCTTTGCTAAGGCATGAGCGCAGGGCATACACGCTCTTTGGAGGAAAAAGCCAAATATGTTTTAAAAAAGGTGTGCTTCTTTCTGCTAGAGCCAGGTTTCACACTCAGACTAAAATCAAGTCAATAGCAAGTGTTTGCTTAGCCCGTTTAGCTTCTGGATACAAAGGCCAAGCTTTCCTATTGTGCAAGCTTTGTAAGATTATATCTCCTTTGATTTCTGAGGAACTACTTACCTGCTGCAGATCTGGATGGGTTCCTGTGAAGTTCCATTATGTGTACACAAGAATCACCAAGCTTGTTCAAACTAATTACACGATGGGAAAGTTCCCATCGTGCTTCTTTTTACTGGTAACTTTTGGTTTCATCTGGGTTTCCCTCTGATGGGATTTACATACGCGGCTTTCACGCAGCGACTGTGCCAATATTGGAGCTCCAACAGCCAACAAAAACCCCTATGAAGTCTTTTGCATTTTCAAATATGAACTTCCTTAATGGAAAACATTCCCTGTAAGAGCAGCTCATTCAAATTGATACAGATAAATTGTAATTTCTGTGTAAACATCACACAGTACATGAGCTGCTTCTGAGAATTCATGTTTCCTCCAAAAGAAGCAACTAGTTCAGTAAAGAAAGCGTGAGTTGACTTGAAATTATTTGTAAACGCTAATTGTAAACTCCCAACCTCAAAACGCTTCATAATGCAGAGAATCTTCCAAGGACACATATTCATGTAGTGAAGAGGACTAAGAGAGAAAACACATTCAAGGTCAGTCTGATCTGTCTGAAGTGCCTCGTTCTGTTGTGGCAGTGGATTTGAGGGGTTTTACATCAAGTGCTAAACAAGTCCAGAAAATGTAAGAGTGAGGAAGATGTGGATGGGGAACGGAAGGTCCCTGCCAGCTAACTCACCTACCTGAGCAATGATGTGCATCAGGCAACCCTTCGCACCGGCTGAAGAACATCCTTCCCAGAGGATTTTTCTCTCAGAGAGACACCACCTCTCACAAAATCATCTACAGAAATCGCTACAATGAGTCAACAACTTCTCAAGTTGCCATCTAAAACTAGAGCCGCTTAAAAAACTCCGAAATGTAAAGTTTTTTTAAACTGCAAAACTCTGATGGCATGGAAATGTGCCGATTTCATCAAAATGCTCTATAAAAGGCAACAAGACTGGCCGGCAGGGCAGTCTGTCCCGCTTCCTGCCAGGCCGCCTGCCAGCCCTAGGGTGGGTACTTCAAGCTCCCTAACTCAAAAAATAAAAAATCGGATCTAAGAAGGCTCTCACGGGGTGGAGAATCTGCTTCCCGTAGCTCTGGAACCAACGATAAATCCTGCAGAGGTGTGTGTGTCAGCAAGGACAGGGACGCCTGAGCTGTCACACAGCAAGAACGGCTTCTCGGCAACAGAAGTTGTTGAAGAAAATTTGTTGTATTTCGGAAAGACAGATGCCACTGCTAACAGCACGGGAGGGAGAGGATGAAACATCTCGGCACAAATCTGCGAGGAGGATGAGAATAGCAAAGAAATCCGAACAGCAAGGCGAAAATCAGAGGTGGGGAATCCCTGTCTTCTCCCTTCCGCAGCCTGTGCGCAGCTATTGTATTTCATTAAAATAAATCACAGCTGGCTCGTGTACACACTGCAGAGCCTGCAACACCCCTGAACCGAAGCGCGGCGACACGCGGTAGCCGTCCTCCCGGAGTACCCCCCTCTTGTGTTTCTAGAGGTGGAATGCAGATGCTCTGTCACACACACAAAAAGCCCAAAGAGCTCTGCTTTTGTTCTACCTACTTCCTCCGCTCCGCACGAGGGGTCCTTGCCAGGACACCAGCGGCATTAGCAGCAAACGTGAAGTTGCCCCTCAGTGCGTCGGGCTGCTCCTGAGCAAGGACGTCTCACTGGAGGGTCCTTTCATCTAAGAGCAGTGACTGAACTTCGCTGAACTAAACTATTCCTGCAACACTTGGCTTTTCATGATGGTGTTTCCCTCCTCATGAATCACAGAATCATAGAATCACAGAATCACAGAACAGTTTTGGTTGGAAAAGACCTTCAAAACTGAGTCCAACCTTTTCCTGACCCTATGAACACCACTAACCCATGTCCTTCAACACAACATCTCCCCATCCTTTAAACACCTCCAGGGATGGCGACTCAACCCCCTCCCTGAGCAGGCTGTGCCAGTGCCTGACAACCCTCTCAGTAAAGAAATTCTTCCTAATATTCAACCTGAACCTCCCCTGGTGCAACCTGAAGCCATTTACCCCGGTCCTAGAACTTGCCACTGGGGAGAAGAGACCAACCTCTGCCTCGCTTTCACCCTCCTTTCAAGTATTTGTAGAGAGTGAGAAGGTCTCCCCTCAATCTCCTCGTTTCAGGCTCCCCAGTTCCAGAGAGACAGGGACCTACTGGAGAGAGTCCAAGGGAGCGCAACTAGGGGGATCAAGGGACTGAACATCTCTGCTGTGAAGAGAGACTGAGAGACCTGGGGCTGTTCAGCCTTGAAACGCGACAGCTGAGAGGGGACTTTATTAACAAATACAAATACCTGAGGGGTGGGAGTCAAGGGGAAGGGGACAATCTCTTCTCAGTGGTGCCCAGCAACAGAACAAGAAATAATGGGTTTAAGTTAGAACAC